>NC_133489.1:3449177-3522463 GCF_025370935.1 Choristoneura fumiferana
AAAAACTTGGTTTTACCAGGAAATATTTTTTCCAACGGAAAATAACCACCACTCCCTTAGGCATTGTGTTTGGCTAATACATATTTTAGGATGTTTCACATTCCTGTGAACTTGCATACTTGTATGATATCATGCATTTATCAATGTAATGGAATGGGTTGTTTATCTAAGTTAATTATTATTATTAACATGTGTGACATGAATTCTTTTCATTTAGATTTGGGCAAAAAATCCAAAGCAGTCTCATATAAAATTAATTTGATCAACCATATTGTTAGTGTGTGGAAATGAACATTACATACCACATACACATTTCTATTGTTTTATTGTTTTGAATCCTTACCTCTCTTTAGGATCCCTGATATATGTGTCAATCAACAAAGAATACATTTCAGAGTGTACATTTTCCATAGCAATCTGGAACCATAGAAGAACCTGGCTTCCGTGACCTGCACCTCCTGTGAGAAGCGTTCCACAAGGTTCTCATTGACAATGCCATCAGAAGCAGCAAAGAATGCCAGCACATGCTTGATGAAGTGCCTTTCACTGTCTTTCAGGTTTTCCCAGTCATCCAAGTCCTAAAATTACAATTGGTTTGAAACAGCTGATTGATGACATGTAGACCAACAAGAATGAACAAGTTTGAGTGACAAAAATATCACTTCTTGTGGAAGTGATGTCATATTGGTACGATTTGAATGATTTCCGTTAACAATGACCATAATGAACGGTTACATTCAATTAATTAAATTTTAAGAGGTTACCTTTGAAAGATCGACCTCCTCCACGGTCCAAAAGGACGCTTCAGCCTTTTTGTACATCTGCCATATGTCGTGGTATTGGATAGGGAATACCACGAATCTACGCGGGTTTTCGCGCAGCAGGGGCTCCAGCTGGGGGTCGAAAGAAGAGCCTGCTTGGGGCTCCACTTTCTCCACTTCCATCGTTTCTGCTTCTTTCACGTTTCCGTTTTGTGCTGCGAGCACGTTATTCTTAACAGGCGACTAAAACAAAATAAATGTTATTTACGTACGAAACAACTATCCGACCGAAAGGTAAATCAATCGAAATTACCTTGATATGCACGTTGTTGATTCCATTGTAAAGGTTTTCCTTGTCGTTGACTAGAGACATTCTGGTAGTTACTGGTTAATTTTATAAAACAAAAGCCACTTTATTTTGTATTTCAATACCGACCACCTATGATCAGTTATCAAATGAAAGTAAGTAACGCAACGCAGCAGCTAAAATAGTACAAAGTGCCGCTAATTTTCCACTCCAATTGTTTTTTTTTTTTTTTTTTTTTGTTACTGGACTTGGGCTTTAGTGTTGCCCTTAGCCATTTTCAAGTTAGGGAAATTGGACGCGGGAAGGGGTAGTTTGGTAGACGGAATTTGGAATATAGAAGGTCAGGGTAGGTAGAACACAAAGGCAAAATAAATTACATAAATTTGTAAATACTATACTTTAATATCATTTTTAGAAATAAAGGATGCAATTATATTATATATATTGGGAAAGGTGAGCAAGGAAAATATGCTTGTAGGTAGAGGTATATTGTGGGATACTAATGATTCCAAAAACGAAGTTCTGTCATATAATGGACAGGATAGAAAGATGTGATTTAGGTCAGCCACCGTGGCTCCACATTCACATGCTTCACTATTGATTATGTTGAATCTAAACAGATGAGAAGGGGCGCACGTATGGCCCAGTCTCATCCGAGTCAATATGGATGTTTCTCTTCTGCCTAATTTTGAATTATAAAACCATGGTCTCAGTGGAATTTTTTGTTGTAAATTATAATAATAATTTCCGGTCTCTAGAGAACTCCAAACCAAAAGAACTCCCAGGAGTTCCGTAAATACCTTTTAGGAAGGGCTAGGAGATCATGGTGTAATTTTTATAGGGGAAAAGATCCCCGGAATGAACGGCCTCGAGAGCCAGATTGTCAGCTTTCTCATTTCCATAAATCCCAGAATGACTTGGCACCCAGACAAACTGAATCTCGAGACCTTTGATACTGCACTCGTGTAACAGAGCTCTAATATCAAAAATATGGGATATATTTTTTTGTTTAAATGGAGGATGTAGTAATGCTTGTAAGCTACTTTTTGAGTCTGAAAAATTACGGATTTTCCTAATTTCATCAAATGAATATATTCAATAGCTTTGAAAAGCCCATAAGCTTCACCAGTAAAAACTGAGGATTCTGGGGAAGTTTAATTTTTTGCACAATATTGAACTGGTGGTGATACACTCCAACTCCCACACAGCTAGATAATGTAGGTTTGGATGCATCTGTGTATATATAATGCCATCCAGACCAACGGACATCAAGGAAATGGTTGAATAATGACTTTGCACTTGAAGTATTCTTTATAAGACCCAAATCAAGAAATACCGTTGGCTTAAGTAATAAAACTTCAAATTTAACACTATATAAAGGAAGAGTTGTGTATCGATGGGTAGAACTTGACAGAGGTAGAAATTTTAAGTAACTGTTGATGATAAAAGGAGGACTCTTATTGCGCCAGTGTGAAGATGTTTCTATTTCTTTTTGAAGAGAAGATAATTTAGGTATAATGGGATGATTTGAGAATTGCATGGAACGGAAAATAAACCTATCTGCTAGGAATTGCTGTCGTAAATGTAACGGTGGGTCGACACATTCCACCTGCATCGCATTAACAGGGCTAGTTTTCATGGCTCCCAGTATTATTCTTAATGCCTTGTTTTGGATTTTATTAAGAATTTCAAATGCGGTATCTGTACCTGGACGAAGCAAAAAAGACCCGTAATCCAATACACTTCTAATGACAGCATTGTACACTAGTTTTAGGTAAAATGGGTGACTACCCCACCAAACTCCAGCCAGACATCTTAAAATATTTAGGGACCGTTCACATCTAATCTTTACATATGTGCAATGAGCTTTGGCCGAGAGTCTACTGTCAAAAACTACACCTAAATATTTAGCTTCGTTGTTAAGTGGAATAAATGCACCATCATAAACTAGATTCAAATCACACTTCCTTGTTCTGGTTGAGAATAAGACCGCTGTTGTTTTAGTGATTGATAGCTCCAGACCATTTGTATCTAAGTAGCACTTCAGTTGCTTAAGATTGGTATTTAATACTGCGCAAGCGTCACTGACACTGCTATCTGCACAGTACAGTACCAAATCATCAGCGTATTGTATGGATAATACAGGGTTTACTAGAATAGACGGAAAATCATGAGTATATACATTAAAGAGTAATGGGCTTAAAACGGAACCTTGTGGTAAACCTTTCCAAACAGTTCTGTATAAAGTATCAGAATCTAAGACTAATTTTATAATCCTTTCGTGAAACATTGCTGAAATTATATTAATGAGGCGTGTCGGAACACCCAATTTTACCAATTTATTTATAAGTATCTCTATATTTACATTGTCATATGCCGAATTTATGTCCAGAAAACATGCTACTACCGATTTATTCTGAGAAAAAGCTAATAATATATCCGAAACCAGTAAACCAACGCAATCTGATGTGCTTTTATTTTTGCGGAAACCGAATTGGTTGTCCGGTAGAGTTTTTTTTGTTTCAAATAACCACTCTAGGCGGTTTTTAACCATATGTTCCAATATTTTAAGTAAAACGGTCGATAAAGCTATTGGCCGGAGTGAATTATGATCATTCCGGGGTTTATTTGGTTTAGGTAATGGCAACACCAACTGTGTTTTCCATTCTGGAGGAATATTGCCTGAGAAATGAAAATGAAGTTAAGAAGGCTTAAGTAATAGGTTAGGATTTGGTCGCTGGAATTTGCTAAAAATGAATACGGAATGCCATCGCATCCCGGTGCAGAGTCAATTACATACGATAGTACACTTTTCAGCTCAGATAGTGAAAATAGACTGTTTAAATGTTGGCTATCGCTGTCGCAAGAAACTGACTCTATTTTCAATGGGATTGTTGTGACAAATGGAGGAGCGAGTTTATCTAAGAATTTTTCAACTACTGAAGGCTCTATTTTAGTTGCAGTGTTATCAACAAAAGCCCCTCTAAACATCCTTATTTTCCTCCATATTTCAGAGGTGTGTGTATTAGGAGATAGGGAAGCGCAAAAATTTCTCCAGCTATCTACTTTCTTTTCTTCAAAAGCTTTTTAGTTTCTTTTATTATGGTCACTAAATCGTTGTAGTTTTCCTCGTTCATGTTAGCCCTATATCTTAGCTCCATTTCTTTTCGCCTTTTTACAGCTGTACTGCATTCAGAATCCCACCATGGTGGACAGGGAATCCTAGCACCAGAAGATTTTTTAACTGGGAAAACTTCAGTTGCTGCTTCAGTCAGTAATTTGGCAAATGCATTGGAGGATTCTATAATTTGGCTAGGATGTCTTAAATCTGGCAAGATACTGAATTTATCGTCCATTGTTTTTTAAAATCATCCCATTTATTTTTAATTATTACATGCTTTAACATAGAAGTCCTTTTTAAGAACGGTTTATTTTTGAAAGGGAATGAAACTATCACTGGAAAATGGTCACTGCCATAGGTACATGGAAGTACATCCCAAGACAATGTACTGGCGATTGAGGAACTACTTATTGATAAATCAATAGCACTTGTATTTTCATGTGGAGCTGTTTGGCGTGTGGGTGCACCAGTGTTCAGTATGCAGAGATTAAGAGAATCAACAATGTCTAAAATTTCATCACCAAAGTCACTTGAATCGCTACATCCCCATGCTTGATGATGACAATTAAAATCTCCTAGGATGACAAGAGGAGAAGGAAGTGAAACTAAGATGGATTTTATTTCCCTAAGTATAACTAATGATGGATGAGGAATATACAATGAAACTATACAGATATTATTTACAATTGCAGCAATTATAGAGAAATTGCTGCTATGGGATGGTATTGGATGATATGTAAAATGAAATGAATTTTTTACAAGAATAGCTACACCGCCATGTCCGTCTGACCTATCTTCACGGAGGCATGCATAGCCAGGAATTTTGAAACATGAGTCTGCTCTGAGCCATGTTTCACTTAATGCTATAAGAAAAGGATTTAGTTTATTTATTAAATATAGTAAATCTGATTTTTTATTCTTTATGCTGCGACAGTTCCACTGCAGAATGTGGCTGCTGTTGGCCATTATTGACATTTATAATATTTGAAATAAAACTAATTATATCTGCAACGTTGTTCGGTATTATGTTTGAAGAAGATAGTAATTTGATAAGCTCAAGGATGAGCTCACTAATGGAGGGTTGGTTGTTGTTTGGGTTTTTCTTTCTGAATGGCAGTACCATTGCCAGATGTAGAAGGCATATCATATTCTTTAATGAGATCATTATGAGCATTTTTGTCATAACCTTTTTGATATTGAGGTTTATCTCGAGGCTTGAGAAAAACTGTTTTTTTGTATGAATATGATGATGTTGGTGTGTTAGTCTGATGATTGGGCTGTTTAATTTGAGACTGATTAATTTGATGTGGTGGAGGAGATAATAGAACATCTGCATAAGGTTTGCTGACTGGATGATGCAGCTTTGATGCCTCAGCGTAAGACAAACAACTTTGTGCCATAGATAATTTAATATTTTTTGTCTTTCAAATTCTGGACACTGTTTACTTATTGCAAAATGGTGTCCAGTACATAAAAAGCAAGAAACACAGTCCTCCTCAACATCACATGTAGACCCAGAGTGACCCTGGCCACACTTGTAGCAGCATGGTTTGGATCGGCATTGTGTTTTTGTGTGACCATATCGGCAACAATTGTAACATTGGATTGTTGGAAATATGTACAGATCTACGGGTAGAGCATTATAACAGATGAATATTCTTTTAGGCAAAACTTGACCATCAAATGTTAACACCACTGTTTGGGATGGTTTCCAGACTGCTGAACCATCTACTATTGTTTTGTAATTCAGTCTTCTTGCTTTAATTACTTTTCCTGTACCTAAAGGTACAGAAACGTTCAACAGGATCTCCTCTAGGGACCACTCAGCCGGAACACCCTTAACTATTCCCATTCTCATTACACTGAAGGATGGGATAAAGCTTTATATTTATTATCAGTGAGGGTTTTATCATTCAAAAATTTGTTAGCATCGTCAAGATGAGAAAATGACAATGTGACTCTATTCCTCCCAATTCTTTTCACACTACCATTAATGATGTTCTTAAATGACTTTTTCTTTAAGAAATTTCCAAAGGAAATGGGATGAATAGAGGTACCGTCATTCGGTGCATCTTGCATTCTTTGTACATGCACTACAAATGGTGAGCAATCAGTATTTACATAAACTTTTCTGAATGTGTCTGTGGGCTGAGGTGGAGATGGAGAGTTCATATTTGTGGTAGAGTTGTTAATAGTTGTTGTAGGTATTGGTTGAATATCAACTTTGTTTACAGAATCATTAGTGCAATTACAATCATTTTCAGTCAAAATATAGTCCGGATTTTTATTTTTATTTCTGCGCCTTTTTTTATTGCAATGGCGGCATATTTTCCTTGACGGGCAAACTCGTTTTCTATTTTTATCCGATGTTACGGAACTATCTGTATGGTCAGTATCCATACCGTTATCTGGTTCTGGTTTATTAATTGAACTAATAGTTACGGTGTGATGAACCTGGGGACACCGCCCCCAGGGTCATCGGGCTCCTCCATCGAAATATATTAAAAAACTTACCAAAAAAGAAGAAATGTACACAAATAAAGGTATTTACAATAAATAGTTAAAAATATACACCGTATTTACACTACGCTGACCACTAATTAATATAAAAAATTAAGAGCTAGAAAAAACACGCGCGCTCAGTTCGAGATTTCCCGCCCTTTTTCAGCTGCCCTTATTTATATTGTGATGTACTAAATGGCGGGAAAGCGACGATGCATGTTCCAAACCAAACTCGTGTCTTCGAGTTAAATGTTACAAAACTTTAGGGTCCATTTAATGGTTCCTAAATGGGTTACTGTAATAAAAGTCACGTTTAAAATACTTTTTTATGTAACAATATGATGATTAATTTAGTTAAAAATTATTGTATGTACTTTTCGTCTTAGTAAGATCCTTCCAATTCTTCCAAAGAATTATATCTAAGTACAATTAGGAACGGTTTTACGCATTACGAATTAGGTTGAATGAACCATTCACAGTCAACCTTAAAAACGCGGGAATTAATCAAAAACAAGTTTTATTTATATTATGTTAAAATATTAATTTATTTTGATAACCAAATACTATTGAAATATACATATTTTAATAATACAAAAATAATTTGTCTTTAGTATGTGTGTTACTAATTTAGATGTTTAAATTGGTCTATTGACTTTAGATGGGCGTGACTCAAAAATTTAACTACTAACTGCCGTTGGTCAGTTACTCGTCCAAACATTTTAGCTGAAAAGTGCGGGAAATATAACTGTTTGTTTGGAAACACTGGAAATATAACATTTTATCGTGACGAGGATTCATGCTGTCATACTGACCGAATAACGCCAAAATACACTAGCCTCTGGCAACACAATATTATACTTTAGTATAATAGTATAAAGTATAATAAATTTAAAAGGAAAACTATCACAGCTTTATTAATGGTCTTTACAAGTTAATACTTGCCGCGTATTACTGCGGAACCCTGCACCGGACCGACACGCACGTGGAAGGTTTTATTTTAACTACCTTATTTGCGTGTCAAAATAAATATACTTAGCGGCAAAAAAATCTGGCCCTCAAATGTAGTTGGAAAACCCCCGACTTTGTCACTTCAAAGTTGAATATCTTAAAAAACGGCTGAACCGATTTTGATGAAACATGTCTAAGAACCAACCTGCTTTCAAATAAAAAAAACCGCATTCAAATCGGTCCACCCGTTTAAGAGCTACGGTGCCACAAACAGACACACATAGCGGTCAAATTTATAACACCCCTCTTTTTGCGTCGGGGTTAAAAAGCGCGCTGGCGCTTGTTGTTGACACCCTACACTTCAGTCGAATTGTTCCTGATTCGTCGTGTTCCCGCGTCGTCGGATTCCTGATTCGTCGTATTTTAGATTGTGTAAATAGGCTCTGTATATTAATTTAATTTGTATGTGTGTGCATCATAATTTTTACTGACGTGTCTTTATTTGAAATTGTTGATATTTCGTTTTAAATATTAAATACAAAAGTAGAGTCACGGTAATTGCATAGTATCATGTGATATTGAAAATGCGACGAATCAGGAACAATTCCTTCAGTCTACTCGTGACCACGGCCACTGTAATGTGGTTGAAACGTCGAGATATTACTCGGGTGTTTTAGCGTGATAAGTCCCGTTTGTTCACAAACTATCACATTTTTAATATGAGAAGGATAGGATTTCTAAATAGTAAGTAAATTAGATACTAGTTGTATTTTTTAAAAATTTTGTATACGTGTTATAACTCAATAATAAATAATATATATTTCTAAATCAATTTTGTTGACGTATCGGACTATAACTTATTCTGTAGTATCGATTACTATTGATTTAGGATACCTAGTGAGGTTTTTTTTTATTGAGCCATGTAACAATTAGATTACAATAGTTAGGTACAATTAGAGCAATTTTACGTCCATAATCATTATAATAAGAATTAATTTTAACATAAGTCTAATTTATGATAACTTGTTACTTACGTCTGTAGTTAAAAGTTAATGATAAAACAAACCAAGTAGATTTCAAAAGTATTTATTTATATTTTTTGTTCATAGGAAAATATTGCGAAAAGTGGCACAGTAGATACAGTTGTGCGACATTTGAAAGTCAAAGTTCGTATCGTACCGTCTCTCTCACACTCGTATAAAATAATATTAGTGTTAGCGGGACGGCAAGATACGAAGTTCGAATTTTGCACTTCGTAGTATAGGGCCTGCAGGGCTACTACGAAACCCGAAACTCGAAGTTCGTCTCGTGTGGTCCCTCTGACACTTATACTATTTAATACGCGAGCGAGAGAGACGGCACGATACGAACTTCGAGTTTCTTGTTTCGGAGTAGGCCTTCTGCATTTGCTCGCAGACAATACAGCAGCACTAGTGACGAGTTTCAAAACACGCTCATCGACTTAAGCTAGTGATAACATTAGGTACACGGTCGTTCACAAAGGTGCTTCCTATTAAATTAAGTATTTTATTTTATAAAAAAGCTTAGAAATATTATTGCTGAATGAGTAGCATTAACAAAGGAATGAGGGCTATCGCATATGAATCCGCCGCTAGAGGCGCTAGTGTAGCGAGAGGTCTCCGAAATGTCAAATGTCACTGTTTTGGGTGAGCTACCCGGGTTTATTTATAATTAGAATAATTTTGAGAATACCTATTATTTTTATATTTGGCAATACCTGAAATTAATTATGGCACATATGCGTTACGGGGCAATGAATATGTCTGTGTTTTGAGACAGTTTTGTCTTTCGGAAACCTTTGTCCTCCTTTTTTTTCGAACAAAACGGTACGGCTTTATGGTATTAAATATGATATAAATGTAAATTTTGTTTTCACGCACGTAATAACAAACTAACCACTATATTTCAGGCAGAACCTTTGTCTACAGTGGCGCCAACTGGTGAGCGCGAAAATAGTAGCCCTCATTGACGCAAAACAGTGTTACAAACAGGAGGCGAGATCATACTGACTTTTTAGGTCAAAAGCAACTGTGAAATCTTCACTGAAACCGTTAAATATACTGTAAAAAATAACAGTCTGTCGACGCAGCTTCTTCAACCAGATCAGTCCATATAATGAGATGAACCCATGAATTAAATCGATTAGGTTATAGGTAAACCATTACATTCATCAATGTGCAATTTTACAATGAGGGCTATCGCGAATGAATTCGCCGCTAGAGGCGCTAGTGTAGCGTGAGGTCTCCGAAATGTCAAATCTCATAGTTTTTGGGTGAGCTACGCGGGTTTATTTAGAATTAGAAATTTTGTGAATATTTTGCAATATCTGTAATTAATTATGGCAAATATGCGTTCCGGGGCAATGAATGTCTGTGTTTGAGACAGTTTTGTCTTTCGGAAACCTTTGTCCTCCTTTTTTCCGAACAAAACGGGGACTATGCAACACTGTGGCATGCTCGATATTTATTTGGTACGGTTTTAAGGTGTATTAAATATGATTTTAATCTAACTTTGTTTCCACGCCCGTAATAACAGACTTTCAAAACCATACTTAAAAACCTCACGCAACAGTGCGCCATCTAGTGAGACAAAAACGATAGCCCTCATTGAGATTTGACGGTTTCTGTGACGAGGCTCGTTGGTGTTAGTGACGGAGGTCCGGTCCGTGTATGACAACTTTTTTTTGGGCACGTTTGTGAATAACTAAATGAGTCAATCGCAAGCAAAACCAAAAAACTAACATCAAACGGACCTCACGATATTAACGCCATCTAGCGATATTCCGCCTGTCAGGAAGCCATCATTTAGCTAGGGGAAAATAGAAAGTAAATAAGCGCCATCTAGCGATATTCCGCCTGTCAGGAAGCCATCATTTAGGGGAAAATAGAAAGTGAATAAGTTAAATAGTTGATTTGTGCACATCATGCACCTACTGTATTTGCACGTAAGCATTTTATTTGACGGAGCGTCACCTAAAACATATTCGGATTCGGACACTTTGTAAATATTTTTGCTTGTTGCATCTGTCATTTTGCATGCGCCATGTTGCGTTTGCGTTTTACCAGTTGTTTGACATCATCTGAGTGCCACGCGAGGATTTTAACTTGGAGCTTGGTATTTGGTGTAAAACTGTTAAAAAGTTGTTAGTTTCCGGACACAGGTTGGAAGAAATGCTGATCGTCAAAGAAAAGCTAGTACATACTTTAACTCGATTTTTACAAACATTTATTCAGTTACAAAAAGCATAAGCATATTTCAACTGCAGCATAATAAAAACTACATTATGGAGCATTAGTACGTGCTGCGGCATATTTTATTGATCTTCTTGAAACGTGATTGGCTGTTGTAATAAGTTGTTCAGTATTTGGTATTTCCCGGTTGTACAGCTGAGCAAACTGAATCACATACCAGGGCACCTTTGTGCTACTTTGTCATGTTGACGTCCCATACATTCTATTTGCCAAAGAAATCACAGCGAAATTTATTATGAAAAGTTTCACCTTGGTTCCACTTTCAAGTGATTCATTTTCCTCGAGTCGACTGTACATATCCTGTACATAGTATAAATCACATGAAATTAACAGATAACCAAAATTTTGGTAATACATTCGATTTTGACTTTTACACGTCAAAAACATCTAAGGATCATTAATATGACGCTATCCAGTTTTCACAAAAAAAAATATATTTACGTTTAGTATTGCTGCTGTAGCGATCATAGTACAGTCAACGTCATAAATAAGTGACCACTTTGTACCTTGTCACTTTAACGTCATGTTTGAAAAGTCATACGGAATTGTGTAATGACTGAAAGCGACAAGGTACACAAATGATCACTTATTTATGACGTTGGCTGTAAAAAGGTAAATCAGACCAATTTGACTTAATAAGCAGGTTTGAATAAAACGGTTAGAACTTAACTCTCACCAGTTCCAACTCTACTAGTGTAGAATGGCGTGCTTTAAAAGACCATCATACAAAAAATAAGGTATCACAAAATAAATACTCATAAATCCTTTGCGCTTAAAAAAAATACTTCCACAAGTTTATTTGGTTAAACTTAACCAACCACTAGCCGACGTATTCAGAATTTATTTCGTGATACCCGCGAACCGTGCCCTTTTATACTTGCAGAACTTGCCTACGGCTACTACTCAAAACAAAATAGGACCAAATGGAGCTTCATGGATGTGTTTTATGAAATTTCTTTTCCAAATTACCTATTGGATTCAATGCGTTTGAGTAAAATCATATTTTTCGTATTGCCGATGAAACCCAAGCGACCTCTATTTTCTTTTGAGCATACATGAATGGGTCGAAACAATTCATCAAAAGCTGCGTTTGAACGGGTAGACACAATCAAGGTTTATTGACAGGAGAAATGTGGCTAGATGGCGTTAGAATCGCGAGGTCCGTCTGACGTTACAGTCTTGTCCGTGATTGGCTCATGTAGATGGGCGTTTTAAAAAAAAATATTTTTTTGAAATTTTGAAAACAAAATATGGATTTTCCTACTTAGAATCAAGAGCACAGTCAATTCGGATAGTCTTAAAAAAACACTCAATATGGGCGTGACAAAACTGACTCATAAAAATGAAAAATGGGGACATTTTTTTTTAGACGATCGGAATCGATTGTGCTCTTGATTCTGAGTAGGAAAAACCATATTTTTTCCAATATTAAAAAAAGGGTATACTTTTTTAAACGCCTTGTTCCAATACAAACGTGACGCAAATGTCGAAATCGTCAACCTGTCGATACTAGCGCCAACTAGTCACAGAAACTTTGATTCATTTAAATCTGCGTTTCCATCAAAACAGAACCCGTGGATTTATTTTAATTTTGTTAAACATGCTCAACGCTCGTAGATTTTCCTTCTGTGATAGCAAATGTTGTCCAGCGCGTGGCGGGTCCGCGCTACGCCATCTTGTTGACGAGTGCTTGGTGCAAGCAGGACAGCTGCGCCGTCCACTTGTCCAGCGCGGAGTAGCGCGCCGCGCCGCGCGCGCCCGACGTCAGCTCCAGGACTGAGTTTACTTGGTCGATGCGACCGCTTATCGTGCTGTGGGGAAACCATGGATTAGTTGGTACGTATATAGATAATAGACACTATCTATAAAATATATAATATGCCGATATGGTTTCACGGGATACTCGTAAAAGTAACAAATTTGGAGTTGAAATAAAAAATACAAAAAGACTCCAAAAAACCAATCATGAATTTCGCCTGTGAAAAACCTTCATTGTGGAAGAAATTCTTAAATATTTGTTTGTTTTTAAGGATTATCGTGTATACCGCCCCGCAAACCTGTTTGAGCAGGCAGATTAAAATATTAAAAATAAACTTATTACTTACTTATCCAAAATACAAGTGACTAATAAATTCTCCACCTCTTTCTCATCTATATTCAACTCTTTCGATATGAACGGTATATGGATCCTAGTGTAGGGACCGATCAATTTAATCAGCACTTGCGTCCTTATGTTCCTTAGCAAGTCTTCTATGTGCTCTCTGATGAAGGGATCGTCCATTATGTTGTTTCTGTTGTGTTTGAGTATGGACTCGAATTCGTTGATGTCGTTATTCTGGTAAGCCATTACGAGGTTGGTCATCGCGAGGATCTCCGGGTCGTTCTTGTAGGGCTTCGCTTCTTGGGAGTCGAAGGGGTTTATTCCGGATTTCATTAACCTGAAACAACAACATGTCATTTGTAGACTATATTAGCCGGAGTACATCCATTGTTGGACACAGTTTTGTTTCCTCCATAGACCACCAGTTGGTTCCAAACCATTTTAGCCTAGAACAAACACGCACACAAACACACATACACACAAACATACTCATCATAAACTTTCACATTTATAACATCAGTAGGATTAATATCTTTGGTCAATTTTCCACATTTCTGCTCCGCGTCAAAGACAGTATGATTGAAAAATACATATGCCTGTGTAGCTCGCACATTTTCGTACAAGTAGCTGGCGGTACGTCACACAAGCATTCATAAATATCTGATACGACTCTATTTCTAGGGCCCGTAGGACGTGCCAGATATTTTCGCAGGGTCTATATTGACTGGTAGAAAATTGTTAGCCGTAATCACTGATGTATTAAACTGGCCGTAATGTATTGTTTGACATAACTCTTTTTTTCTCTGAAACCATTTATTTTTCAGAATTGTTATAAAACAAACCTAACCTCAAATGTAATTTCGCACATGAATTTTCGAAAAACTCAGAGGTGCGGGCCGGGGTTTGAACCCACGAACCTCTGCTTGAGGCGATAGGTCAAACCACTAGGCCACCACGACTATAATTTGAAATTTACCACGAGCTTTACGGTGAAGGAAAACATCGTGAGGAAACCTGCACACACCTGTGAAGTAATTCAATGGTATGTGTGAAGTTCCCAATCCGCACTGGGCCCGCGTGGGAACTACGGCCCAAGCCCTCTCATGCTGAGAGGAGGCCTGTGCCCAGCAGTGGGACGTATATAGGCTGGGATGATGATGATGATGAAACCTAACCTAACCTTATAGAGTCCTACAGGATGACCATTTAAAAAATTATGAAAAATGTATGGTTTCAGCGGCCAAAAAAATTATGACTAAAGCCGAGTTTAGACTAGCAAGAAAAATCGCGCAAGTTGCATTACATTGCGAGGCCGTAAAGCCAACGAGCTTGTAGTGGTCAATCGAGCGCCGCAATATAATGCAACTTGCACGACTTTTCTTGCAAGTCTAAACTCGGCTTAACAATAATTACGGCAGTCGAAAGTTTCCCGTTTTTGCACGCTCCGCTGTGGTGGTGGTTAGAGTTGCGCCCACTCGGTCTTTAAAGGGAGCGCTCCGATCTCGGCCAATCGGTCAAATGAACTAGTTCGGTCTTTTAGTTCCTTTAGTTGCTTTAGCTCCGAGGAGCGGCTCCGACCGAAACAGGGAAAAGGAAAGGGAAGGGAGCGAGTTTAGACTCGAATCGGTCATGAACTGAACTGGGAGCTAAAGATCGGAATGTTAAAAAATATAACGTTGTAATCAGATAAAAACCATCAAATATTAATTTGTTGTCGTAGTTTCGTTTAACCGGGTTTCTAATTATGGTTCTTTGGTATCATCAAACAAGCAGACAATGCACAATGTAAAATAAATGCGTCTCTCTCGCACATGAGCAGGATACGCTTTGAAATAATACTATTTGTCTCGTTCACATCGACCGAGCACCGCGCCATGCCGTCCGCTCCGCTCTTTACCTAATTCGTTTTCTCGTTCACTCGCTCACTCCCAGCTCCCGCTCCGTTTTAGCTCCGGAGCCAAAGGAGCGCGGACCGAGACCGAGACCGATTAAGATCGTTTACGAGGAACTAGTTCTTTTCGGTCCGCGATGGGAATTCATTCTTTTTAGTTCTTAGTTCAGGACCGACTCAAGCCTAGTGGTGGTGGTGTATTCCCGGTCCCGGGCTAAAGAGTGATGCGTGTGCGGGGCGCTCACATGTTGGCGAGCACGAGGTACTTGAGGCAGGTGGTGCGTCGCGGCGACCCGGACTCGTCGTAGTTCTTGAACGCCTCGAAGAAGTCCGTGTGCGCCTTCTCGAACTCGCCCTCGCGCAGGTGCATTTTGCCGCCGCATTCTGCGACACCGAACGAAACCGAATTATGGGTCGATCAACTTTTTAAATTCGAATTCAAAAATTCTTTATTGCCACCAAAAAGAGTAAACAGAAAATAATAAAAAGTTTTTAAATCAAAAAACTGAACACTGGAACACTGGATTATTTATACTATAAAAAAATATCTTTATTCAAATACAAAAATAAAAAAATCACTACAATACAATAAAAATAAACAAAATAAAATCAACCTAAACCCAAAAACCACCATTCCGCGTCGTACCCGGCTCAAAGGTGCCCATAATGGCCAGCGCCACCTACTGAACCAGGTACGACCCGGAGCGGGGGTCGCAACCCCTGTCCCGTAGCCTACGGCCCAGCTCCCACACCAAAGATCCTCAGCCCCCCCAAGGACCAGCCGTCTCGACCGCAAAAGGCACGAAGTCATACGTTGGCTCCAAAGCTGAGTACTTGAGGTGCTTAGACCGTACGGCATTTTTATACTATTAAATTATTTGATTTAATTATTTATACCATTAATTATAAATCGATGGGTCCTATGTATAAGGGCCAAAGTGATTTTTTTCAATTTTGGGTTTTGTGCGGTATAGGTATCTATAAACTATATATATTTAGATAGTGGATTAATAAAACATTGTTATTCAATTATTTTTCGAGTTATCATTGAAGTAAAACCGCCAAACTATATGCAATTTTAACGTAAAAGGGCTAAACGTACGTTTGATACTTTTACGCGGTACCTCCCGGGTGGTTTTTTTTAATCTGTGGGCATAACTGACATTTTTAGGTACTTGTACGTCAAGCGGAACGCGGCTACTTCAATGCTACATCGTAATGTGATTGTATTCCTTTTTTTTATTTCCCCAAGTACCTTGGGTAACGTATTTTTTACCAAAGATTTTAAGGTTGTACGCGTATCTGAGCCAAAGTACCACATAGATCTTTTTACTGTCTTTGTGTACACAAGTTTATTTCCCGGAAATTCACGTATATGGGCGTATGTACAATAACTTTTTATGAAGAATATTTTATTAAAATTTATTCTTTGTGATTGAAGGACAGAGTACTATTAGCTAGTGTGGCAAATTTTAGAAGTCTCGGATACACCATCTCTGAGTTACGACAGTTTTTGACTTTGAAAGCCCGTCCTGCAAGGTACCGATTTTACACTTAAGCCCTTATACGTAGGACCCAGTGTAGTGTGACAATGGGCCCCAGTCTCAGCATGTGCTGGACATCGAGGTCCAGAGCTGATTTTCAGACTGGGCCCCTAGACAGACCTCAGTCCAACGCGATCGTGTGTGCGTGTGTGTGTATTATAAGTTACAATACCTCTAATAACTCCCATGATGAGTGGATGCGGTATGGCGGACTTGATATGTAGCGACTGTTCATAGAGAGCCTTTAGCTTTTTGTTATTTTTCTGCGCCGTATACATTTGTATCTCTAGCGCGTATATTTCTAGAAGCTGCGTGCCCTTCTTAAGGTCGTCTTCGCCGTCGTCAGTCTGAAAAAGACAAGTTTACACTTCCTTTAGAGGTCGGTAACAGATCAGTGACTCTCCTTGAGTTGTTGGTATTCATGGGTGGTGATGATCATTTTCCATCAGATCACCCGCTTGCTCGTTTTACTCCCTCTCATAATAAGAAAAATCAGTATCTCCATTTTAGGAAGTATAGATGTGTGCCATACTAACATAGTTTTATATCGAAAATACAAACTGAGACATGAATTATAAAAAAATACGAAAAGACTCCAAAAAACCAATCATAACATAATTTTGTTAAATAAAATATTAAATTAATTAATTAATTATTAAATTTCTAGAATCTTGAGCCAACCGATGATTATAACTGAAATAATTAATAAAACTACCAAATAATTAAATTTGGTCCGCTATAATAAAATCCTACAAATATTATAAATGGAAAATTTTGTATGTGTGTCTGTGTGTGACGTTAGTTACTCTTATGCTAAAATAGCTGAATGTGTGGTAGTTTTTAAAAAACAACTTGGTATATTTATCCTAAAAAAATGACATTTTCCTGCTGCTGCTTTCCTGCTTATTCGCAAAAAGTAATAATAACGAAAGAAAACCGGCCAAGAGCGTGTCGGACACGCCCAAATAGGGTTCCATAGCCATTACGAAAAAATCAAGTAATATTTTTCTAAGGATTTCGTATTGTGTACGGAATCTTCCAAGTTTTGGTATGTTTTATACCTTAGGCTGCTTTACTCTTGAACTACTAATAATTCTCAAGCAATCTTAGCCGCTATAATTTTCCTTGTAAATTTGATATATTAACTACCATTCTAAATTTTTCAAATTTAAATAAAATCTTGAAATTTCAACCGCTGGGGTTATTGGACAGTTGTTCTAACACAACCTGAATGAAGACCACAATATCATTTTAGGAATTCCCAGAGGAACTTTTAAAATCCCGAATCCTTGTGCAAGGTCCGCCCGGATTGCTACCACCATATTGCTCGCTAATCCTGCCGTGAAGCAGCAGTGCTTGCACTGTTGTGTTTCGGCGTGGAGAGCAAGACAGCCGGTGAAATTACTGGCACTTGAGGTATCCCATCTTAGGCCTCTAGGTTGGCAACGCATCTGCAATTCCCTGGTGTTGCAGGTGTCTATGGGCGGTGGTGATCTCTTACCATCAGGAGACCAACTTGCTCGTTTGTCCAGTCGAATAAAAAAAAAAAAAAAAATTTGAACTGTAACTACCAGATCGAATAGTTTACGCGTGCAAAGCATAAAGAATATTTGTATTGTTCATGGCCAGTTGACAGTTGGTAAGGTAATAAACACGCCCAGTGGCTGCCGTGCTGCGTCTGGTCGACTCCGGGGTAGACAGTTGGTAGTTTGGTGTGCAGCAGCGCGCCACCAGCACTAGCGCTGCCTACCCTACCCTACCCTACTCTTCAATGCACGCCTAGCAGTCGTTCTCACCTGACAGCTCTGATGCAGCTGTTTGAGGATCTTGGCCAGCTTATTAAAGTCGCCCCGGTCGTAGTAAAGCTTGCCGAGCTTCGTGTTTGTTTTGAACCAGAGACGGTCGTTTTTTGCATCTTTGAGCGCTTCCAGTGTCGTCTCGTAAAAGTCTTGTAGCAATTCCATCTGAAAATTAAGCTTTACCTTTTGACAGGAGAGTCTAACTTTAAATATGTAGAAGTTTAAACATTTAGGTGAATAATTGCAATGTAAGTAAAATAACCAGGTGCACAAACAATTAAAATTTTGAAAAAAAAATTTTGCTTATTTGCTTTGCTTATTAACTTAGAATTTTAGAATTGTATGTATTTAAATTTGGACCTATGTTGTTCTTGAAATAACTGAATTATTATTAAATACATAATTACAAAAAAACTGCCTCTGCTATGCACTGCATGGTCAGTAGGTAATTCTGTATACTATTTATTAGTACTATAAGTAGGTACTGTATACTATGCATCTATGTTCATCAATTGGGTAAAAAAACCGCCTAAACTAAAAGGAAGAAAATAAGTCTAGTGGTCTAGAACCCTGTCAAGTAGCTATATAATTTAAAGTTCAACAGTTGGGACCCATTACCAAGAATTTTTGAGCTGGTCATGATTTGAATGGGTAACATTGTTACGTTATGATATGACAGTGTGGCCTGTGTGTACCACTGAGAAAATTTTCGCTGTATGACGCCTTCCGCGAATTTATCTATTTTCCGTGGCAACTTAAGGTACTCTGGTGCTTGTTATTTCATGTCATCTTAGGCCTCTAGGTTGGCGCCGTATCTGCAATACCCTGGTGTTGCAGATGTTCATGGGCGGTGGTAATCTACCACCCACCACCAGTGGGTAGAGACCCACTTGCTTGTTTGCCATCAAGTCGAATAAAAAAAAATAACACATTCAGATGAACTGTTTTAATTTTGCATACTTTGAATGAATGAAATGAATGACCCCCTCTCACCTGATGTTAAGACTTTGACAGATTTTGTTTTTGAAAGCAATACAAATGTTGGTTTCACTGTTTGTTTTGTATGTTAAATGTATAACAAACTGTCCTAACTGAAGACCAGCCAGCATTATACTATGTTAGGGCCATTTATTCATTTTTTTATTCATTTCCTTCTTTCTTTCAATTCAATTTTAACAAAGGAACTGCAGTAACTCATAGCAGTGATCCAACATGAATTGCTCAATCAGTGTTGTATACTTTGTCAAGAAATACTTTTTAAGATAAGGAAGCAAAATGTACTAACATTCCTAGAAGTAGAGATGTAGTCCAGAATAGAGTTGATAGACTTCTCCGAGTGGTTCCGGGTGACTGCACTTTTGATGTATGTCAGCAGCTGTTTGTATCGGGACATCATTTCAGTAAAATTACTCTGAAAAATAAAACATACAATAACATAGAGATATATTATAATCACCATTTAAACCAGAGGCTGCAAGTAAACTTCTTTGCACCGGTGCCTATACCTATGCTGAAGATTCCCATCCCAGCCTATATACGTCCCACTGCTCGGCACAGGCCTCCTCTAAGAATCAGAGGGCTTGGGCCATAGTTCCCACGCGGGCCCAGTGTGGATTGGGAACTTTACATGCACCATTGAATTGCTTTGCAGGTCTTTGCAGGTTTCCTCACGATGTTTTCCTTCACCGCAAAGCTCGTGGCAAATTACAAATGTAATTCCGCACATGAATTTCGAAAAAACTCAGAGGTGCAAGCCAGGGTTTGAACCCACAACCCTCTGCTTGAGAGGCGATAGGTCAAACTACTAGGCCACCACGGCTTCTTCCACTAGGCCACCAAGGCTTCTTCACTTCAGCTCAAGATTCACAGGTTTGCAAAAAAAAAAATACCACAAAATAAGTGTATGAAACTTTTAAGAAGCTCTTATACACCTACTGCAGAAAGGAAGCTCGTCATACCAGTTTAAAGTTAATCTTAATCATCTGCTTGAGTGCCTTGAAGCCCCACTCCCCCTTGTCCCCCCCCTCCAGCTCCAGCACCTTCTGGAAGCTGAGCAGCGCAGCCTTGGGCTCATCTTCCTTGAGAGCTTTGCTGTTGTAGTACTGGTTCTCCAGATCAACATCTGGCTCTGAGTTACTATCTTCTGAATATTCCTGAGGAAGATATGATTTGAATAAAATCAACGTCAAAGAACTTCTTCAGCATCAGTACATACACAATTCAATGTTTTATCTTGCTTCTCTGATCCCAAATCTGACACGGTTTTATGATTTGGTAACAAAGAAGCTACGTAAAAATATTTATCTTATTAATATCCACCTTTGCAAAATAGTATCTGATTCAATCAATTATAGTTAGAAATGTAGGTATTACAATTATTACATAAATATTACAAACAGAAACTGTTATGAGAATGGTGGCTTCTAGTTATGCTTGAATAAGGGTGATCAGATAAGTGGGGGTATGGACAAAAGTAATAATAATTTAGGACCTTGAAAAAGTCAACCAAAATAATTTGTTATGTCTAGGAGGAGGTGAAGGAATGTGTTTGGGTATATTAATATTACAAGTAGATACTGAATAGAAAAAATATATATCAAAAATATAGGCTCTAGTAAGATATCAATATGTTTACAACAGCTTTTCTTAGAACTTCCTTAACATGATCTGCGAATACCTAAAAAATGTTTGCTTCAACATTCATTCATACCTATAAATCCATTTTAATTTTTATGTTTGATTTATTTAGTCTGTGGATCCCCATGGTCTAAAGAACCAATTGGATGAGAAAGACAATTTGAAAAACTTATGACAACTTTTATATCCTACATAGTTTATAAAATATAAATATTTTCAATATTTTTGTTGAAAATCTGCTATATCTAATATTGCTATTGCTACATAATGTTAACAATGTTTACAATACTATTTATATACAGGCACTAAAATCAAATTTTCACTAATGTTCTAATTCAAAACATTTATCTATTAAAAATAGAAAATAAAAGGATAAAAAATCTGTTTTGGTGCAAGTAACCGTTAATAAATGTGATGAAAACATCTTCAACTATCTTCAAAAACTATCCAGTAGTTTATTGGTCCAGTGCAACGATTTATAGGTTAAGTTTTGTAGGCGGTGCAAAGTAATCTTCTACATAAAATTTGAGGGCTATTTTTGCAAATATAACAGTCTACAACTTCAATAATTTAAACGCAGTTTCCTTGAAAGCTTGGAATCCTAACAGAAAAACAAAGTGCAGTGTAAATGTCATTGCGTACAGCGAAGTTCGGAGATCAAAATAAGTACGGAACTCACCAAACCATAATCCTCTTCTTCTTCGCACATGTAATCGTCGTCATTGTCGGACATTATTATTGAATTTTACTGCTGGATAAAGGTGAATTTAGGAAAATTGGAGTGATTTGGATGAAATAAACAGCCGCTGACGTGAGAAAAGTGACACTGACGTTTTTTCTTACCACAGATAAAGAAAATTTACACGCGTTATGCGATCCAAATCGAATTGAGATCACATTGTTGTGTTGTAAATATTTTATAGTAGTTTGTCCTGGAGATTCTATTATTTAAAAGCTTTTTGTTGATTATACTTGCATTGTGACACAAGCTCTAACCTACCCAATTTAAGGAGTAGGTCAAAAACTTGTAAGATTCGTTATGGAAAATTATTAAAAATTGGCCATTAGTTATCATATCAACCATTATCCTACATTAGGGTCGTTCGTAACAGCACCTGATTTAGTTACCAAACATCTGGATAGGTGAAACTAATTAAATTCTCATAACAAAAGTTTTTGTTAGAAAGCCAATATTAATAAAAAACAATCTTGCTGACTGTACTTACATCAGGTGACCCACATGCTCTTTTTCCCCTCTCTTATATATAAAAAAACTTCCAAGATTTCATCAATGGGGCAATTAAAATAAAATCTTATAAAAATAGATTCACTAAGCCTTGTTTACATGTATCATCACTTTGAAAAATCTCAAATCTCAAAAATGCCCATAAAGTTCACTCAGAAAAATTATCCATTTTGAAGTACGAGCTTTTCTAAAAGTATTTGTCATATAAATGAGGCTAAAACTATGTAAAATTGTTAATAATATCTATTAGATATAGTTACCTAAGACGCAATAAAATGCTATCTTCATTGCTAAATTATTTATTTCATACACAGATCAATAACAGTCGGTATAAATCGGACGGACTGGTATCACAGGTTAGTCGTATAAACTGTTACAAAATAGTATTTAAAATAAAATAGTACTTAAGACATACGAACAATAATTATCAAAGATATATTTAAGTACATTGATTTGATTGTTAAACATGTATAATCGTGAGATGATTACGTATAAAAGTAAAGCTAGTTTAAAATACAGTAAACATGATGGCACAAGTATAATTTAGAAAACGTTTTATTTGGCGAAAAATGAAACATGCTGGCTAAAGACATTTTCAATCAACATTGTTGTTGTTTTTTAGAAAAATATGGCGCTGTCCATTAGAGGACAATTTTGCCAGTGCCTAGTAGGTTTTGCCGTTGTACGGTAAAAAAAATCTAGAAAACGAAATATGAGACGTGGATGGATGAACGATCGATTTTTGTATCAACATTATAAGTTGTTCTTAGGTAAACAATTATGCCATTAACTCTCTCTCTAACACCCACACTGAGATACTAAGTAACTAGTTTAAACTTCGATTCGTACTGTCATGCACGATTGAGCATACTTGCTTGAGATACAAAACGATACAAATATTTTTTATGACCCACACTACAAAGCACAGTGATTTAAGAAAACACAATACAGCCTTCTCAAGGCGAAAAGTGGTATTAAAAAAAAATGTTAACACAATAATTTAAAGTGTTTTTTTTAGATACTGCCTTTTGCCTTAGTGGGTAAAATAGGCCAATAGGGTAGGAGATCTCGATGGCAACGAGAATCAGGAACGTAACTAGTTTAATTTGATTTTTTGAAATGATGAACTTATGATGAAATTTAATAATAGACGCCTTTGAAATGTACAAAATCAGAAACCATTCATAGCTCTTAAACTTATTTGAACAAAGTATAGGTAAATAAATACCGAATCCTTGTTATACAAAACGCAAGGTAAAAAACTTTTCAATAAAATAATAATATAGCCATCATATAATTGTAAAACGTTAAGTAAGAGTAAAATAAAAATATAACAATCCCTCACAAAATATTTACAGCATGGAATTAAAATACAAAACAGGAGTAAAGTTAACTAAGAATATGTCAATTCCATACAATAAATTTGGGTTGGACTTTGTCTAACAAAGTAACCCCAAAAAAGATTTTCAAAAAATCTTATAAAATATGATGATATGCTAATACAATGAGCATAAAAGAGCACAAAAATACTCCCTTCTACATAGTCCCAGATATGTCTTTCCATAATATGCAAGAGAACAATATTGATGAAATCTATACAGTACCATGGATTTTATTACATGATGTCCTTACTTATGTATTGGAGGCCTTAGTCAAAAAACCAACAATTTTCAGCAAGACTATCTGTACTCAACCTGCAGCCAATCAGGCTTCTGTGAGGGCCCCACTCTTGGTATTAAATGCATAGATTTTCAACCATTTTGATTTACGGATCATCTAAAGTCTAAACAAATATGCTATGACCTGCGGCACAATTGGAGCTTCCAATATGCAAACGCTTAGCTATCATGCTGCCACTGGCGAAAATAGTTACCGCCACTAGAGGTCACTAACAACGGTCGCAATAGGTAGCCACTACCAGACGCCGAGTGAAGCCTCTATTATTTGTCACTGGTATCAAATATTATTAGTCGCCTCTGGCGGCCACCATATGCGCTACTAACAATGTGCCTACAGTAGGCACTATTCGTCGCCAATAGTAGTCAGTCACTATTACTTGACATTGGTAGCCAATATTAGTTGCTAATGGTTGGCACTATTAGTCGCCAATGGTCGCCACTATTACTTGCCACAGGCAGTCACTATTAGTCGCCAAAAGTGACCACTATTACTTACCACTAGTAGCCACTATTAATGGTCAATAGCCGTCACTATTAGGTACTAGCCACTGATAGCCACTATTAGTAGCCAATGGTCGCCACTATTACTTGCCACGTTAACCACTATTTATTGCAAATGGTAGGCACTATTAGTAGCCAATGGTCGCCACTATTACTTGCCACTGGTAGCCACTATTAGTCGCCCGTGGTAGGTAGGCACTATTAGTCGCCAATGGTAGGCATTATTAATCGCCAATGATAGCCACTATTAGTAGCTAATGGTTGCCACTATTACTTGCTACTGGTAGCCACTATTAGTCGCCCGTGGTAGGTAGGCACTATTAGTCGCCAATGATAGGCACTATTACTTGCCACCAGCAGCCAAGATGTGGCAACTCTTACCCTCCTCCACCGTAACACCACACCACACAATCAGTGTTTTTCCGCAAGCCAGGGTCTGAAGATGGGTAGCGTGCTGGGATAGATGGCGGGCGGGGCCGATTCTCGCTCCGAGCTGAACGGATACGTGCCCAGGAGTATCGGCAGCTGGAGTTTTACTTCTTTCTCCAAGCTTTTCGGCTCGATTATGAACTGGAAGAAGAAAAGTTATTAAATTAGGTGCTGCTATCAAACAAGTCGATTGAATATTTTTTGTTTACCAAAATTAAAACGACATCCTGTTACTTGGCGAAGGAGAAAATCAAGTTCATATTTTTTTTGTTACTTTTTAACGTAACATCTATTAATATTATAGATATCGCTATTAACCACTTGCCACTCACTACATATTATTACACCATACTAAGATCGTCACACATGCTGTTTCCACATTTGAAGACCGTTGAGGCTACTCGATATCCAGTACTAACGTTGCTCCATTCTGACGTCCGCACCGCAATATATTTATTTTTCGGCTCAGTCTGCAATGAAGCTGCAGCTGTACATACAGCAGCTGGTCGCGCCAGGTGTAGTGTTGCCAGCTGTACAGCAGCTGGTCGCGCCAGGTGTAGTGTTGCCAGCTGTACATACAGCAGCTGGTCGCGCCAGGTGTAGTGTTGCCAGCTGTACATACAGCAGCTGGTCGCGCCAGGTGTAGTGTTGCCAGCTGTACAGCAGCTGGTCGCGCCAGGTGTAGTGTTGCCAGCTGTACAGCAGCTGGTCGCGCCAGGTGTAGTGTTGCCAGCTGTACATACAGCAGCTGGTCGCGCCAGGTGTAGTGTTGCCAGCTGTACAGCAGCTGGTCGCGCCAGGTGTAGTGTTGCCAGCTGTAGCGGGGCCGTTGCCGTTAGACACTCACGAACACGTCGTACTGCACGGCGATGAGGTGGCAGCCGCGCAGGTTGGTGGGCGGCAGCGGCGGGATGTACAGCAGCTCGTTGTGCCAGGTGTCGGTGCCGCCGGCGCGCGTCTTGCCGTGCGTCAGGGTTGCCAGCTCGCGCACCTCCTTCGCCGCCACTTTGCCGTGCGCTGAGTATTGGATCGTCTGAAAAAAATCACACAGACACAAATAAGTATCGGCTATCGCAGTGTGTACTAAGAAATGATGTTTCGAAATTCTCACGGCACAGAGAGTTACCCAGTATTTTTTTTATTCTTCAACAATAGCGACGCCGCGGGGTAAAACTAATTGTAGTATATACTAAATTTATGATCAGAATTGACCATTCACGTCATTGGTGTAAACCAGTGACTCGAAATGTAAATTTTAGTGTCCGACCGAAAAATGTTCAAAAAAAACTTCGACTCAACATCACACACACACATACCACGCCCCCCCCCCCCGTACAGTATACCTCAGTGAGCGCGGCGCGCGTGGCCCGTATGGTGGTGCGCGAGTGGTTCACGAGGCGCGCGGAGAGCGCGACGGTCTCGCCGGGCACGTACGCGCCGCGGTCCAGCGCCACGCGGCACGCCACCGCGCCGCCGCCCCCCCCCCCCTACAGTATACCTCAGTGAGCGCGGCGCGCGTGGCCCGTATGGTGGTGCGCGAGTGGTTCACGAGGCGCGCGGAGAGCGCGACGGTCTCGCCGGGCACGTACGCGCCGCGGTCCAGCGCCACGCGCACGCCACCGCGCCGCCGCCCCCCCCCCCCTACAGTATACCTCAGTGAGCGCGGCGCGCGTGGCCCGTATGGTGGTGCGCGAGTGGTTCACGAGGCGCGCGGAGAGCGCGACGGTCTCGCCGGGCACGTACGCGCCGCGGTCCAGCGCCACGCGGCACGCCACCGCGCCGCCGCCCCCCCCCCCCCTACAGTATACCTCAGTGAGCGCGGCGCGCGTGGCCCGTATGGTGGTGCGCGAGTGGTTCACGAGGCGCGCGGAGAGCGCGACGGTCTCGCCGGGCACGTACGCGCCGCGGTCCAGCGCCACGCGGCACGCCACCGCGCCGCCGCCCCCCCCCCCTACAGTATACCTCAGTGAGCGCGGCGCGCGTGGCCCGTATGGTGGTGCGCGAGTGGTTCACGAGGCGCGCGGAGAGCGCGACGGTCTCGCCGGGCACGTACGCGCCGCGGTCCAGCGCCACGCGGCACGCCACCGCGCCGCCGCCCACGCAGCCCACCCCCAGACGGTGCTCCACGCTGCACTCGAACTCTTGCTGCAAACAAAAACGGGCAAAAACATGGTGAACTCGTGAAAATTCCCATGTGACTACGTAAATAGATTCATACACTTCTTACATATTTTCCTGGCAGCGAGTCGCATTAGGAAGGTTGAAACGAACCGCTTGTACAGTCATCAGCAACAATATCTAACACAACGTATCGTGTGTCATAAATATGACTCTATTTCAAGGGCCGGTAGGACGTATCAGATATTTTTGCACGCTTCAATGCGGAAGTGACTTTACGGACGGGCCAATGAAATGCTAAAAGCGCATGGGTGAAGACGCTAGCAAAAACTCTTCCTCATACATGCCCCCGGTTTGCCGGTATGCTGTTTTACATATCAAGGGTTGGCTTTTGCTCTGTAGCTTCGCGATAATCTATGGACTACGGTAGTAGGTACGCAGTTTTTTATTTACTTTATGGCCTGCCTGCTTGGTCTCTTAAGCCAAAGGCAGTGTGATTGGCCTTTACTTTACGTCTTCGTTCGTGGTTAGGTTAGGTTAGGTTACACGCCAGTCAACTTTTTTACCTACACTAATCTGTCCGCGACATTTTTCAAACAATTGCAGATTTTTGTAAGTAAACATGTTTTTTCTGTAATTTAATAGATGGTGTACATGAATACATGCCATCCTACGTAAGTTCAACCTATTAAACCGTGAAATATCTTGTTGGAAGTACGATTTTTTGGTAACGCCAGAGACAATTTTGGTAACGCAGGAGACGCCCAAAGTGTCGGTAAAATAGTTGATTGGCATGTAGTTTCAAATTCAAAATTCAAAATTCAAATGATTTATTCAGTAAATAGGCCGCAATGGGCACTTTTACACGTCATTTTTTTAAACTACCAGCGCTTTCGGAAAGACCATCATTGCCAAGAAGAATGCGCCGCAAGAAACTTGGCAGAAAGTCATTTTTTCATAAAAATATAATTACAAATAAAATACTTAAAAACTATATTATACAATTAAAGAAAAAAAAAAAAAACAAAAAATTATAATAAAAGAAATACAGGGATGTATGGGTCCCTTAGTTAAAATACTAAACACTAACTATATCTACGTTCAGTTTGATTGCCATCTCGTTGTCTGACCACACACGATTAATTAGAAATGCACTGGTATTGAACAAGTCACGGTCAACAAACAAGTTATGTATCACCGGATCGAATTCCTTAATTTATATACATATTAGTTCCATTAGCATGACATGCAATGCACGAATCAGGATTGCATGCAATTGCTACAATGAATTTTGAAGCTCGTAAACGTGTATCTGTCTAAATTAATATTAGAAAGAGAAAACATTTGACTGTGTTTCACCTATTGAAAGTTTGAAAGCTTTATTATCTTCAATTAACATGGGCTACTTTTAATCCCGGGAAAATGCGAAATTAGGGTCAATCAGTCAATTAGTTGCCTAACAAGTGGCGCCATAGCAGCATAAGTAAATATTACACGTCTTTACTAATATTATAAACATGCAAGTAATTCTGTCTGTCTGTCCGTCGGTTACCTCTTCACGCTTATCTTAAACGGGCATCGTACAAATTTGTCACATTAGCCCATAGGGCAAAACATTAAATAACAAGAAAACAAATTATGTACATCTCACAATTGACGACTAACTAACATATCTTATCACATCAGCCAACCTGAAAAGCATTAACGCCATGTCTGAGGCCGGCTGAGCTAAAATACCTACCCACAAACATTCCCGTATCATACTTGCTCAGGTTGGCTGCTGCAACCAACGCCTCCCACGCCGCACGAATCCGAACACATTCCTCTGAAGGGAAATGCCCCTGCGCATCTTCTGTCGTATCGCATAATTCACACTCACCAATTTTCAAGTCTGAGTTCGGATCCAACCAAGTCTGAGACTAACGCTATGTCTACTTTTTCTTGTGCCAGTAATGTATCAAATTCCACCAACTTTGGTCCAAGACTTTGCGACTTCCATCACTGAACTAATTTATATGAAATTTAGTATAGGAAGGATATCATTTTTCGGGTTATTCCCACCTGTTACCACCAATTTAAGATCACTGGTAACTAATGGGAATAAAAATTCTAATCTCTTACCACTAAAGTAATTGGTGGTAACAACTGGTTTTTTTTTCCCAGTAGCTACCATCAATTTCTTTAGTGGGTATGAGACGGGAAAAAAATCCAATTAGTTACCACCACATTCATTTTAATTTTCAGCTGTTTATTGTCAACATAATAAAAAAGGTTCTATTCTATTCAATATTTATGGAGTTATTTTATCTCATCGCGAATATTTTTCCTATCTGTTACCACTAAAGTAATTGGTGGTAACTACTGGAAAAAAAACAGTAGTTACCACCAATTGCTTTAGTGGTAACTACTGGGATATTTTTTCCCAGTAGTTACCACTGAGTACTTTATTGGTAAAAGATGTACCAGCTCCAGCTGTTACCACTGGTAAAAATTGGTGGTAACAGGTGGGAATAACTCCATTTTTCATTACGGTAAATTGCATAGTTCTCGCAGGATAGCGACTAATTAATTCTCGGCGGATAAAGTCGCGGGATCGATTATTTTCATAGCTTATCCTAGCTTAGCATAAAAACCGACGATAAAAAAAACGAAACATCGGAGTTGTCGCGTGAGTGTTCATATATTATTGATAGAGCATTGCAATAAAAAAAATAACTTACAGACAGCACCGGTGGTTCCAAATTCAAATCAATAGGGTTCATCACAATGAACACTTGCTGATTCTTATGCGTGAGCCCGTTGGGCTCCCTGAGGGCTGCTTTGCAGTAGTACTGGACCCATCCGTGGGTCCCGAGGAAGGTGGACGGCAGGCCCATCGGGAGCCCCAGCTTGAAGGGGAAACTATGGATGCCGGGTGAAAGGACTGATGCACCGTTTCCTGGAAAAAGGGTTAGTTGAAGTCTTGGTATTTTGTGTAGTTTAAGATAAAAACTCGACAAGAACGTACTACTTCTTCGCCCCCTCTTCCCTTCCTTCCTTCCCTCAGTCGTTTAAGTATTAATAGGTGAGATAGGGTCACTCACGGTCATTTTTATGTAAAAAAAGACTAACCAGTATTCATGTCAGTTTAGTCGTTTTAAATTCAAATTCATTTGTTTATCAGACATACCTGTCCACAGTCCACATAGTGTCATCCACGAAGACGCGTGATTTTGTCAAAATTAGACATTAATGATATTGTAATAAGAACCATTATGGATGGCACGCGTCAACGTGAATGACTACCTTTAATTGATCCAAAGAAACCTTCATAACACTAGTGTCATCCCACTGACCTGGCTCCCCAAGCAGCCGCATGCGGAAGTCGATGTAATTCTCTTTGTCGTAGAGCCGCTCGTGGCGGCCCGAACCGACGCGCACTACTCCCTCGCCCACCACGTGGAAATGTAGCCCTGCTCCAGAAAAGAGTATTGCATGTCGTGAGAGTTGCGGGAAACCGGTGGAAGCCAGTGGCGAGTTGTCGTTCATTGTGGCGTTCTAAAGAGTTCTAGAGAGCGGTGGCGGGGCGCCTCCGCCGTCAGTATGTTTTTAGCTTAAGGCCCCCGCCATTGTTCAGCAGTGGACGTCTTCCGGCTGATGATGATGATGAAAATGACTTGGGAATAAGCTAGTGCCCTAAAAAACTCTAATTTGTCAGTTAGTTAAGATTATCAGAAAATATTGGACACATTTTTATTTAATTTGTCAAATGATGAAGATATAGCCAGTTAGTTCTGTGTGACGTAACGGGTCACTTCCCTCTCGAGCTTTAACAAAGTCAAACTATAGCAAGGGTGAAAGCCATTAAAAAAAAAAAAAAAAAAAGTCAAACTATTATTGTGTGTTACAGGTAACACACCACGCACGCGTTACACGCACTACACGCACGATTAACGCGCTTCATCTTTGTAATTTTTTGTTTGAATGACAAAAGAAAGTGTATTACGCCCTCCGGCCAGGAGGAGTGACGATCTGCGAACGGCTGCTGGTAGTAGCTGGATGCGTCTAGCCGAGGACAGGACGCGATGACGCTCATTGCGGGAGGCCTATGTCCAGCAGAGGACTACTATAGACAGATGATGATGATGAAAGAAAAAATACATGTATAATATTTTCTAATACTCCAACTGATGGACTAAATATATCATTTTACAAAGAAAACTACCCAATTAAATCCATTTAAGGCAGTATATATTTATAGTAGGGGTTGTTTCACCACCCATTGATTAATTTTATTTGACGGTTAAATGTGGTGCCATCTCCGTCTATTCGAACAGAACAAACAAAGACGGCATCATATTTATCCATCAAATAAATTAATCAATGGATGGTGAAACAGGGGGTTGTTTATCTTGCAGTTACTTTATCCGTTACCTAATCTGGAATCTGTGTAACTAAAAATTTAATTATTTAACTCACAAATAGTTGGGAATTATTATAATTGGGTTAACACATTTTTAGTTAAAAGATTGTGTCCATGATCAAGGGAAACTATGTTGTTTAATAACTTAAGAGTCATGACAGTGAAAAATGTAAGTTCCTGCACTTAAGATATACTCTACATTAATGGACTTTGATAATGTCAAATAGATGATCTACATAGCCAAGGTGAGGTAGGGTGTGGCATTTAAGTAAAGCAAGAGTTCTAAAAAAATTAAAAGAATCAATGTTTTTCTTAAGTGTATTTTGACTTTTTAAAGTTACTAGGTATTACAATAAACGAGTGGGAAACATGAAAATACATATAGGTCAAATAATATTTTATTAAAGTTACTTATATATATAAAGTACAATAAAGATTTTACATACATACATATATATTTTTGTTTTAATTTAACATTAGCCAGAATGATACTGGTCATAATGATAAACTAGCCTAACTAACCGACCACAAGGGAAAATTTATTGTGAAATGGCTAGCATTTCAATTTAATTTATAGGTTCATCTTGACTATTCTCGACTAATATTTATGTCAAATATATATCAAACCAAAGTGAATATATGTAGATGAGTTTCAAATTGATCCTTCCCAGTCTAGTTTTTTGGGACAACTCACAGGCTGGAAGACATAGTCCATGAAGTTCATAGAGGTGCGCTATCAGGGAATTATTCAAGATACTTTCAGGATAAGGATATAGCCAATTCTTTTTAACTACATGGGTAAAGCCATAGGCATAAACTAGTTTTCATCACACTAACTTATTTTTTGGTGTACTGGTGTACCTCATTTAAATATAATAAAAAAAAAATAACATGATTGTCCACTAACCGAGCACAGGAGTGTCATCTTGCAGCTCCATCAACACCTTCCCTGACAGAAACTGTCCTGGGAAGTACAGCAGCGACGTATTGTCGAAGACAATCAGGAACTTAAGCAGTTTCCGCGGCATTCTGATGACACTTCACACGTCTGAAGACAATTATCTTTGAAATTACTTCTACAAATTAAGAAGTAGTAAAGCCTTAACTGCTTACTAGTAGGTACTCAACCAAACTTAATTCATTGGTATATGCGTAATCAACGTCTAACACATGTGCAAATAGATTTACTAAATAGGAAACTTATGTCGATTGACTTCCTTATTGGAAATTTAAGTTACACTTTAGGCATTTTAGAAAAACCTTGCGTTACGAAAGTCCCACCCACGACGGCATTATCCTCCGAAGTTATTACATCGTGGGTCGGACAACAAAGTTGAGAAATACGACCGAAGGCCATCAAGATGTATGTATGAGCATGTAAAGAATGCATAATTACCTTGGAATTATTACTGCAACTGTGACCTATGATGTAATAAATGTTCGTTTAATTCATGAAAGTGCACTAAAACATACTTAATGAACTAAATATACGTTAAAGCTAAGTTTTCCTGCAACTTTTTGTTACTAAATAAATTCCTCAAACTTTACGAAACTTTTGACATTTATGCTATGGAATCATTCATCGAGAAGCATACTGGGAGGGATGGGATGGGAATATTTCTATTCAGCCATCAATAAATTATGACCAGAAAAGTTACCATGCATATTGGAGAAAATAATTATATAGGGGAATATGTGATCGGGAAAATATCAACTGAATTAATTTTATTTGTACACGTGCAAAACATTATAAAAATATATGGCTGTGTAAAACAGACATTTACAAAATATTGACAAGCCTCTTTTTTACACTCTGTTGATCTGTCAAATAAATGTCAGTCAGTGGTTCCGGTGGTAATTCAATGGAATTGTTTGGGTCGTATTTTGAAACAAAACGAAGTAATATCTATTTGCCCAATATTTAAAAAGCGGTAAAAATAAAAGTATCAAGATGCCGAATGAAATGATAACACTGCAGTTGGGCCAATGCGGCAATCAGAGTGAGTAAATAAAGCAACAACGTTGTTCTGTTAATTCAAAATGTATGAGTTAATTTTTATGTTTTCTCGCATTATAATCCAAATATTCAGCTGCCCAGCCGTTGTTCAATAATATGGCTTGTGTAAAATAAATTATAAATACAGAATTTTTATAATTTGCTAAAAAAATCCAAACAGTAAGTTGCTAAGTATTTTTCTATAAAATCTATGTTTTTGTGTTCCAGTCGGCTTTGAGTTCTGGAAGCAGCTGTGTATAGAGCACGGGATATCTCCAGAGGGTATTCTGGAGGAATACGCGTCTGCGGGGCTGGACCGCAAGGATGTGTTCTTCTACCAAGCTGATGACGATCATTACATTCCAAGAGCCGTGCTCTTGGATCTTGAGCCGAGGGTTATTCACACTATCATGAACTCACCATATGCTAAGGTAAATGAACATAGAAAAACAATAATGCAGACTTTTATTACTTATAACTTTTTTATTGAAAAAAAAAATATGGCATGAAATCCCATAACTTGACAAATACATACAAGATTTTCGGGGAACTGCAAGTTTATCGTAATATTTTCTGTATGTTTAAGTGAATATGTAGACAATGAATCTACTTGTGTCTAAAGTGTCACCTCCAAAGAAGTATAAAAAAGCTAATTCATATGTAACACATATCTTGTTGAAATCTGTATACACAAGGGATATCTATCCTATCAGTCAGTCAGTCAGTCATTCACATTGTTATAGGTAGCATCAAATACTGTATTTCTGATATAATTGTAACAGGTAGTAACATTATTTCTGATATTATTGGCACAGATAGTTCAAATAAAACATATTTAAATTATTTCTCTACCTATTTTTTTCAGTTGTACAATCCAGAAAATGTATATTTATCAAAACATGGGGGTGGTGCCGGCAACAACTGGGCATCGGGCTACGCTCAGGGGGACAAGCTTAACGAAGAGGTGTTTGATATTATCAACAGAGAGGCAGATGGCAGTGATAATCTTGAGGTAAACTTCAATTTAACCACTTGACAGTCTGACGATACCATGGTATCCAAAACCAAGTGTTGTAAAGTTTAACCTTGATTTTGTGCACAAATCTTATATTATAATATATTATTATATAAATAGTACTTGAATGAGTAAACATTAATTAACATCACAGTATTTTTTCTTTATTCAAAACCTTGTAGTTAGAAAATCGTGGATGTGCGTCGCGCGCGCAGCGGGGCAGCTCGTGGGGCAGACATTCCTACCTAGTTAGAGTTAATGCAGGTCATTCTCAATGGTTCGCCGAACACATGATAGAGGATTTAAAATATGGATATAGATAAAATATTGTATGCAACTGTACATAATTAGGCCTTAAACACTCATGTGACCCTATTATGAAACGAGGTCCACACTTGTGTTTTAAGGACCCAGTTTACGATACAGTTGCATAAAATACTATTACGAAATTTCTTAAATTGCAATATTTTCTTATGGATTTTAGAATCATTATTAGCCAGTTCTGAAGGTATTAATAGTTGAAGGTTTTACTTCTAGTATTTTTTTGAATATATCTCATTGACTAATTTGGACCTGATCAGGCAGTGAATGTTATTTTGAATTATCTGGTATCAGTAAATACAATACAAATATACAGGTTCATGAAGTACTCCTTTGTAGCCAGAGAATCTGAGCATAGCAGGAGAAGTGTTTGATGAATTTGGCCATCGAGTCTTCCAATGAGGCTGGCATAGTCACACAGCACAGGTGCACTAGGCTCAAAAAAAAAGACAAAATGGAATTCTTTGATCACTATGTCAATCTTACCTTGACGAAATTGTATCTTATAGTTACTTCATTGAATTTGTTTGTTCTCTCCATCTGTTTGTTCTTCAGTTTTTTTTTTAATAAACAAATGATTATGTACATAAATTACTCCTGACTGAGTGGCTTTATTCCTCCACTAACAATAATGGCATTTGCAGGGTTTTGTGGTGTGCCACTCAATAGCTGGTGGGACGGGATCCGGCATGGGCTCCTATATCCTGGAGCATCTGTCTGACAGATTCCCAAAGAAGTTGGTGCAGACTTACAGTGTGTTCCCCAATTTGGATGAGATCAGGTAAAGTTTCGCTTCTTTTTCCAAGTATTATATTATTCTTGTTTTTTACATTTATCTACAATTCTGGTCTATATATAAGTCTAGTATTCGAACTAATAATTCAATCCAGATTTTTATTTCTGTTACAATATGGTTTATATTATAAGAATTTATAGTTTTTTTATATTCCACTACAAATAATCTTTTGTTTCCAGTGACGTAGTAGTGCAACCATACAACTCACTGCTAACACTGAAGCGGTTGACAGAAAGTGCAGATTGTGTGATGGTGCTAGACAATACAGCTCTGAACCGTATCGCCAGCGACCGCCTACATATCCCTAACCCATCCTTCACTCAGATCAATACACTTGTCTCGACGATCATGAGTGCTAGTACCGCCACACTAAGGTAAGTCATTGATCCCCAGAGATTTCTAAGAATAGGAGGAGGAGAGATGAAGCAGCACACATTTAATTATAAAATTCACAAAATCGACATTTTATTCCTGCTCACTCACCATACTTTGGAGGGATGTGGAATGCGACAGTGAAGTCAATCAAAAACCAGCTAAGGGCCTTGTGTGTTAGGGATTCTATTAGTAGATTCTCCTACTGTAAAAAATCGCTGGAAAGTGTTACGGAAGCTCATATTCTAGCAGAGGAAGTCTTTTGGATTTTTGAAAATTTATCAAACACTGTCATTTAGTTTAATGCGATGGTTTCTTCAGGTATCCATCATACATGAATAACGACTTGATCAGCCTGGTGGCGCCGCTGATTCCGACGCCGCGACTCCACTTCTTGATGACTGGCTACACGCCACTCTCTGCTGATCACGATCTGACCGTGGTATGTAATCAGCGTCAAATGAACCAGTAAACTGTTAAGTCGTACAGTCTTGACAGAGTGGTCGTGGTCGGGTGAATATTCGAGTGTTTCCGGTCGGTTAAACGTCATTACCATCACACGTTTATTAGCTCAACCCAAGGACAAGTTGCAAAAAAAATTATCACGAAAGATTTAGGATCGGTATTGTCTTTAGTTGTGGCGAAAATATAACCACGAGCATCATCTCTTTCAATAGTAATTGCCGAAACGGTAATGACGAAAAAAAAATACTGAATATTTACTCGGTCATGAGGTGCCGCCCATCATTGCGGCCGCTGCCTTCGCGATCCTTTCTCCAGGAGAACAGAGGCGAACAAGTGTAACAGTCTTATGATCATATCAGTCGAATGATGTAAATATACTGCGAGGACTTAAAACGTTGCTGTTGATATAGTCATGTTCTTTATTCTTACCAATAAGAAAGAACATACTCGCCACTATAGGTACATAATGGGCCTCCGCTAACTCCCGCGTGTGTACGGCTTGACTTGATGCGTCGTGCTGTTTTAATAGTTTCTATAAGAGTAGAGCCCTGCCCGCATTAGATGACATGAAACAAGCACGCCGCGCCAAGCCAAGCCGTGCCGACTGCAGAGGTCCTAACACAGGTCAACACCGTGTCAAACTTGTGGCGATGGCGAATCGACTTGATGTGCGTGTCTGTGTCATAATCTCCAGCCTATCATCCCATCTACTGGGCACAAGTCTCTCAGAATAATAGAAATTGGGCTGTAGTTCCCATGTGGGCCCATTGCTGATTGGAAACTTCACGCTTCACAAGAGCAAGCTTGGTGTTGAACCCGGTCTTCTATGTGAGGACATATGTCCACTAAGCTATTACGGGTTTATTTGGCAGCATGGGTCTTAGAGTTCAATAAAGTGTTTCTCTTCCGTCAGGCGCCAAAGATCCGCAAGACAACAGTCCTGGACGTGATGCAGCGGCTGCTGCAGCCCAAGAACATGATGGTGTCGCTGAGCCCCGACCGCACCAACCAGCACTGCTATATCTCCATACTTAATATCATACAGGTAACTAACTCCTAGTTTAAGAACACATATATATACTACCCCTTATTCATAAAACAATCAAACCTATTTTTAAAATGCCGCTAAAATTCGTAGTCACTTCGAATTTTAATTTTAACATAGGCTTGTTGTTTTATGAATAAGGGGGTTAGTCACCAGTACAATCATCTGACACAACAAGAATTTATAGGGCGGGTGGGGACGTGTCAGATATTTTTGCACGCTCCGCTGTGGCAGATATTAATGCTGGCGGCTGTACTTACTGGCTAATCCTGTTGCCAAGCAGTATTACATAGTTGAGCTGTGTTTCAGCATAGAGAGTGAGACATTTGGTGAAATTGCTGGCACATGAAGGTATTCTATCTTTGCCCTCTAGGTTTGCCGCGCGTTGTTAAATCCTCTGGTGTTGCGGTTATCTATGTGATGGTGGTTCTCACTTACTATCAGGTGATTTGACACTTGCTCGTTTTAAAAAAGTCCTAAGAGTCCTATACGACTAGTTGTGTGTGACGTTGAGAGTGAAAAATTTATAAAAGTAAATCTCATTTTAGGGAGAAGTGGATCCTTCGCAAGTGCACAAATCTCTACAACGCATCCGAGAGAGGAAGCTAGCGAACTTCATACCGTGGGGCCCGGCGTCCATACAGGTGGCGCTGTCGCGGCGCTCGCCGCACGTCCACTCCTCGCACAAAGTGTCCGGGCTGCTGCTGGCTAACCACACTAACATCAGCTCGGTAAGCCAATCACAGGATATCTTAGACTAACTTTGGCTGTTTTAAGCGCCGAATTTACACTTTAGACGGGCGAGTAAATTCGCGTAGGCACTTTAAATAGCGATTTTAAACCTCATACGTCTGTCACCCCCTTTACAAGTTTATCATCATCATCAGCCGGAAGACATCCACTACTGAACAAATGCACGACAACTCGCCACTTACACTTGCATCATACGATGTCGTTCGTCCACTTAGTGGGTGTGGGAGGCCTGCCAACGCTTCGTCTTCCGGTTCATGGTCACCACTCAAAGAACTTTCTCCCCCAAAGGTTGTCGTTACAACTTTGTAGTATGTGTCATCTGTCAAATGTATTCTCCAGCTGTTCGACCGCTGCCTCCAGCAGTACGACAAGCTGCGCAAGCGCGAGGCGTTCATCGACGTGTTCCGCAAGGAGCCCATGTTCAAGGACTCGCTGGACGAGTTCGACGACTCGCGCGCCGTCGTCGACTCGCTCGTGCGCGAGTACCACGCCGCTGCCACGCCCGACTACGTGCACTGGACGCCAGGTCACTCAACTTACTTGCATTAATCTCATTTACCCTGCTACCCCGCGGTGGCAGAGTGGTTTGACATATGGCCTCTCAAGCAGAGGGTCGTGGGTTCAAACCCCGGCTCGCGCCTCGTGAGTTTTTCGAAATTCATGTGCGGAATTACATTTGAAATTTACCACGAGCTTTACGGTGAAGGAAAACATCGTGAGGAAACCTGCACAAACCTGCGAAGCGATTCAATGGTATGTGTGAAGTTCCCAATCCGCACTGGGCCCGCGTGGGAACCACTGCCCAAGCCCTCTTCATTCTGAGGGGAGGCCTGTGCCCTGTAGTGGGACGTATATAGGCTGGGATGATGACCCTGCTACCAAATGAGCGCAGTGTCAAAATGTTCATTTGTAATGTACTGTCATAACATTTGTTGTCCGCGACTCCGGCTTCTGCGTAGAATTCGTTTATCGCTATCCCGCGGGATGTCCTTCCCCGGGACTCAAACTATCTGTATACCGAATTTCATGTAAATCGGTTCAGCGGTTTAGACGTGATGAGGTAACAAACAAACTGGACTTACAAACTTTCGCATTTATAATATTAGTAGGACAAGAAGAGCGACGTGTCAGAATATTTATTTTGATGACAGCGCCGTGTCAGGATATTTTTATTGAAGCAGAGTGCCATTTTGTTATTTAATAATAAAAAAAAAAACGACGGATCGAGTATCATCTGTAGCTCTCAACCTTGACGCTGGCAAAATTGTCCCATTGGACAAACGCCCTTTAAAAAAAAAAGTTTTAGCTGACTAAAATAATGTTTTTAAACATCTGACATACTGGTATTTCCTTTTCCAGAGAGCTGCCAACTATAACACGAAATGTAGATCTGAACCGACTGATATTAAACTAGGAGCAAGTCATGTAGACGCCAAAGGTGCAAACGGAAGTATTCACTCACAAATCGTTACTTTAGTTCTCTCTATACCAGTGCCATTATTATTTCGTTTGAAGCATCGAGAGCCAAAGTGAACTAACATATTAACATAAATTTTAAGCTTGAAAATTAAAAACAAATGATAATTACTTGAAAGTTAGTTCAGTTTTGCTTCCCTTGCCTCATTTATCTCATTGTTACTCGAATAAACGGACCAAGGAACCAGCATGTTGTTTCGTCAAATCATCCTTTATACAACTGTCAACTGTTTACAAATGTTTTTAATAACAACTGGACCACGTCAACGAACCAACCCACTCGAAAACATTAATCGTTTGCATACGCCTGCGAGTGGTGCCCTCTATCGCAGCTACCATGGCTACAAGAGTATTCGATTGCGGGTTAAATCCCGTCCAGCCAGTGACATCCAGCTTAGGTGACCAGCGCCAGCAGCTGTTCCAGCGCATCCGAAAGCTATATCATCACAAAAAAATAATAATCAAAGATAGAGGGCTACTTAACAGGCGAAATATCGCTAGATGGCGTTAGTATCGTGAGGTCTATTTAAATAGAAGTCACGAATGTGCATTTTTTTGCGGGTTTTAAAAACAATGGCACCGTCGACGCGGTGTGATTTTTTAATTACTAAAAATACCTAAAAAGCAATATTTCATGGTTTTTTATGTCGCAAATCTTTAATCCACATCCGCGGATGTGAGCCTTGTAAAATCCGCATCCGCGGATATCTAAAATTCTGCATCCGCAACATCCCAAGTAGACATCTTGCAAAAGTCTGATTCTGGCTAAAAATATGACAATTCCTTGACCCTTTCGGTTTTCTGTCTGGAGCAAACTGTATTAATCGGAGTGTTCTCAGTTCAATTGACATCATTATTTTGTGTTATAAAGGGCGATGAGATTGCTCAATGCTTGGATCCTTTATTAAGCAGGAACAGTGACCCGTTTCACGAAGCTACAAGTCAATTTACAAGCAGTGGTCTCTTTTCAATGCATACTGTTAAACAAAGACTACCAGACTACTACTAGACTAGATTGTAACTTGTAGCTTCGTGAAATAAGGGTACAGATCGTACTTTATGTAAGTTCTGCTTAACCTGGTCCAAATAGGTTAGTTTCTTGCCTGTAATATAACTAAGCGGTTAAATAAAACTTTGCTTTTTACCAAGATTTTATTTTAATGGCTACTACACCTTCAACATTCCTTAACACTTAAACGTGCACATCCACGCAGTAGTTTGTAAAAGCGGATATTTCGTTGCAATGAATATGGTATATCAGACATCTTATAAAATATGCAATCGGGTAAGAAATGGATGCTATTATGCAAAAATTCTCAAAACAATTAAGTTGTACGTACAGTTCATCTGCTCAAAAGTTTGTATGACTGGCAGCTATAAACTCGAGAATTGAAACATGTTTTGTCTTTGTCGTAGTGTGACGTGACTCCTGCAACAGCGTTCGGCAGAAAAGGACTTATTTTTATTTTCAAAATTATTTTCCTGCTCCTGTCAAACTGTTGGCGTTCTGCAGAATAAACCGCAACCCTGTCATCGTAACTGACACTGGCCCAAGCCTTAAGGCCGCCATTAAGGGGAATAATAATAATAAGTTTGGCTTATTCCATTTTACTGCTGCTCTCTCGCTTACAGTCTTCCATTTATCAATGCATGTAAGTAAGTGAGATTAGAATTTAGAATAGAATTTCTGCTAATTTCAATGAGAGGATCTCTAAATACTAATGGTCATCTAGCGATATTCCGCCTGTCATGAAACCCTCTTGCATAATAGCATCAATCCCTACTGAGAAAATTAAGTCAATTTTAAAAAACATAATTATTAGCTGTCATTATTATAGTTATACAGCTTCAAAGGCCAACTCTCAAGACGATCTCGTAAAACCACCATTGCGTATTCACAACAGAGGAAAACAGTGTATTTGCTTTCTGGGCAAGTCTAGACTAGTAATACAGATGCTATGAAAAATCTGAACAATCCGACTGCACCGTCAATTGATACCGTTTGTCGTATCGTGTGTTACTGCTGTTTGTACGATTTTTTAAAACTACCGTCGAACGGTACAGTATCAAAATTAGAATAGATGAAATAGTGCTATAATTAAACACACATGCGCTATTGCGTGGTCGGTCGCCGTCGAAACTGAAGTGAAGATAGCTTCGATAAACTGTAGCGTGTGTGGCGTTAGAATTTACGATAAATCGGACCTATGGGACGGTGCAGTTTGATCATAGAATTTGGTGACGTCTGTGGGCTTTATTATGCAAGTCAGCCAACGCGAAGGTCGCGGTTGATTGAAACGTTTCATGGCTGTTTCTTTTTTCTCGAGAATTAGCCATGTGAGAAGTTACAGTTACCAGTGACAATAATAGTAATTAAATTAGAATTTGTTTCATTCTAAAAATACATTTGTTATTTTATTACCTTGCATTTTAGTTTTCATTAACCAATTACCTGCCTTTATTAAAACTGAGCAGGGGCTGATAGAAAACGTATTATTTTTATTTTTTTATTCCAACATGCAATCAGAGTTTTAATTTTTATTTCAAACTGGCACTCTAGTTGAACATTATTACAGATCGAATCCATATCACAATCATACAACTAGTTATGGCATTTTATGTACAGGGGTAAATAAAAGGGATAAAAACAGTGTACCGGTATGATTTTTTTATAGTTTCTATACAACCAATGCATTGTTTTTACCTACTTCTATTTACTAGATCCCCTTTAATTTGGACATCCAATTTACATATCGTCGATGATACTACGATGCCGCGTAAACAACAATGTTTTTTTTTTCAGGAGCGCGTTAAAATTAAAATATCTTCGTGTTTACTACATACCAGCCGCGAAGTCTCAAATTTGCTATTTTTGCTAGATTACGCGGCATTGCAGTATCATCGACGATATCGCGTTTGAAATGCAATTATTATTGAACGTACTAAGGGTAAGGGCATATTAGTCGTGACTCGTGATAATTGGTTGTACTAAATGATCGGCAAGGCCGCGCAGCTACTGACAACTATGTCTATTTATGTACATTTAATGTGTTTACATAGTGATGGGCTGTGGCAAGTGTTTATGTTGTGATCAGCGGACAATAGTTAGCTTTGCCGAGGCACTGGCAGCAGTTGAGTGCACTCTTGCTTCTATGAACTCACAAAACTGTAGAATACAGGCTGCTGCATGCCAGTGGAAAAAAATACTGTCACATTCATCTCAATTAGACAGTGCAGTTATTATGTTACGAAAGAAATGTCAAATGTTTCACAATGATGTCTTACTTTTAATGATTAACTAGCCACTTTTTTTGTTACTGAATTGGTTTCTGAATTATGATGGCGTACCAGACGCAAAAATAGGGATCTGAAAAGGCTACAGGTCTCAAAACTTTCTCACTGATCCGCAATGCACTGCCATATTCCCAACAAGCTACGACAAAAATGGAATGAAACGCGTGCAATGACAACAATGTACACAAATCCCAATGACTATGCCTAAATTTTTTACATAAAAATATAACGCCTGTTCTTATAAGTTTAAAATTTCAACATACATCCTAGTTATGAACGAACATTTTAAATCACATGTTTATAGTTAACACATCAATCTCTCAGTGCAGAGTTTAGGGTCACATTATTCTAGGTAGTTATAGGTAATCAACGGCGTTTTTAATTAAAAAACGACCGTCAAAGCCAAATGCAGTCAGAGAAGTTTGTTTGATTTTCTACAGAAAGCCTTTATCTTCAAGATTTGGAGTAGTAGAGCAGAAGTAATCTTGTGGAAACAAAACAAACTCACAGAGCACATTCGACCTTGGCAGTTGAATTACAACAGTTATCGACTAACCTACACCTACATAGTCGTACGTCAAAATGGCAATTGGTGACCCCAATTAGTTAAATTCAAGTGATGTGATGTCTCATTAAGACTAACACAAATGGTGCATCATTATTATCCTAGAAGCAATGCGTAAAGCCATAGCGAACGTAGTGGAATAGTAATAATTAATGTGAAACGAAACTATGTATAAATTTCTTTTGGTTTAAAAAAAATAACGATGGGGGCGAAGTCGGCAATTTAAATTCGTGTTTACTTTTAGCACAAATTATTTAGACTGACTAAACAGAGATTTAAGCATTTGTCAATCAACGGATTATTCACGTGTAGGCAATTGCTCTATTGCCTAGCTCTGGGTTGAAAGCTTTGCTACATTTGTAACTTTCTCAATACCAAAACTTAAGTAATGCTTTTACGAAATGAGTCACTTTTTTTGTTTCCGTCTTGTTGAGGAACATCATAGCAGGTACAATGTGCTGCCAAGATGTTATTTTTAACAAAAAACAATTGTTCATAGCTCCCCAAGGCACAAGACTATATATCTCCCATGCATGCCCTGAGATAAATGTATGTATAGTTACTCAAGCTAGGCTACCTATTTCTATCATAGTCTAGTCTAGCTAGATTTAGGTACTAGAACAACAAGTCTCCAGCAACCAGACTAAAATCTGTACCACTATGAAGCCATAACATGAAGTCAGGTTGTGGCTTTTGGCTCCTAACATCCATGTTAGCATGAAGTCTACCAAGGGGTAAATGTATTGTAATAAGCAGATAAATTTTGGCAATGACAAAGTCACTGGAGCAATTCTAAGTCGGCATTTTATAAAAGAAATTCATACAAAAGTGTCTTCAGGCTCGCTCGCTGGCTGCGGCAGGGCGGCGCGGCTAGGACGTCTGACTGTTCTGCTGGAACTTGGGCTGGATGATGGACGTCTTCCGGATGGGCACGGTCTCGGGCGTGGGGATGGCGTCCCCGGTGGGGTGCTTTGCGGGCGCGGCTGGCGCTTTGAACGGCGCCGCAAGGTTACTCGGCCGCTGCTTCGCCATTTGATAGTCGCCAGAATCGAAGAACTTTTGCTGCAAAATAAATTACATTTGAGTAAATACCTTATTTTTATGATAACACTTATTGGCTATGTTATCTATTAATTTCATACTAATGATGTATGGAAATTATGGAAATCCTCCAAAAAGAATCAAAATAAAGATGCCCTTTGAAGTCTAGTAAAGTTGGTTGCATTAGTTACGTATCTAAAATCAAAAACATCTCCAAGTAGGAACCATCAGATCAACTTGTTGCTAAATTTCCCTATAAAATTGACATAGTTCGGTTTTCACTTACTCCTTTGGCCAGCCTCTTCTGCAGGAAAGCCGAATGTCCTCCCGGTCCTCGGCCTAGCATTGCATTAGGGAACTTTGCCTTCAGTTTGGCTTCTTCTAACTTCTCTAATTCTTTCGGCTGTGGAAAAAAAATACATTAAATCGTATTTCAAAATTGCAAGATATGAGACCGGGGGGACATGGACAAGCGATACACAAAGAGTGAAAGCCATAAAAAAAATAAAAAAAAATTATATGCAAGGCTGCTATTAACAAACTGGTTTATTGCTTCAACAACAATATTGTCACATGCACTCTATTATTAAGGTATTAGAGTTCATGTATCAATATTTTTGACCACGTTGGCCTCTAAGAAATATCTGATGGTGAATGTACATTAGATATTTTAAATGTGGGTCAACTGAACATCAGACATGTATCTTTAGGAATTTTGTACATTATAAGTTTTGATTTTCGGAGTTTTCTTTAGGAATATTGCACTTAGAAATTTTGATTTTCGAAATTTTGCTACGGAGCCGATGGAGATTATGAGAACTCAGACCTTCAATACACTAGAAATATCACTCAACCTAAAAGTCCTACATAGCCATAAATTTAATTTCCTGGCTCAACCCAATTATATACCAAGATGATGGATGTTTTAAATTGACAATTAGAGAGAAATACCATATTATATACTATGCCATATGTAATAGTTACTTACGTCTTTTGGGGGCTCATTCTGATCCTGTGAATCACCCATAGTAGATATCTGTAAGCAAGTATGTCTTTACAAGGACACAGCAAAAATACTAATGAAATCACTTTGTTTACAATAACAACAATCAATAGTCCATGTTTTGGGTCATACTTAAATGGTTCAGCTTTAAAGATACTGAAAATAAATGATTTATTTAGAAATAGCGGTATGTTAAATCAAGTTAGCGGTCATTCCAGTTTTCCAATAGAACAACCTGATCTGGTCTTGATGGTCTACCCTCAGCATTGTGAAATTAACCGGCCAACTTTGTAAACATCTATGCCAACAAGGTACAAATTACATAGAAAACATAACACGTTAAAACTTAAATATGTTAAAATGAAAATCACAATTCCGTTCACATGGTTTGGTGTTAACTTGAATGAGACTTGGACAAAATTGTAAAAGTTGATTACCTTGAACTAGCTTTTTTCAGTTCCAGTACAGATGTGGGGTCGGTATATAATCGCTAGAATTAACGAATAATTAAGCAAACAATTACAAGAAATATTAGGAACAACGGTCAAATCAAAATCGTCAACAATCTCTGATTTTCGCTGATCAAAAATGGCGTTTGAAATAGTGTTACCAACTTAAAATTTAAGTTTTTTTTAAAGATTATAGTATAGTGCTGGATTCATATGTTATAAAAATGCGGTTTTTTTCCCACAGGATTGCTTAGAAAAAGATTCAAGATTCTATAATAACTAACATCAAGATATGTGTGTGACTTGACTTTCTAAAATACTAAAATCCAAACATCCCATCAAAAACATACTGTAAAAAAATGTTCAAGAAAAGATAATAATAATAACCTTTTTTTTTTTTTTTTTATTCTTTGAAACGGGCAACGTACAAATTTGTCACATTAGCCCATAGGGCAAAACATTAACTAACCAGGAAAAAAAAATACATCTCACAATTGATAATAACTAATTCCTTGTCACATCAGCCAACTTGAAAAGTATTAACGCCATGTCTGAGGCCGGCATAATAATCTTAATTTATAAAAAACAAAGTACGGTACGGTACGGTAGTTTGCCTTGTGCTGGACTTGGTAGCGGTACTGCCGAGTCTGCCGGGCCCCCAAAAAACACGCTGCTGTAAAGGCTTAGTTCTTATTACCTATCAATTAAAAAAAATATGACAGGCGACTGACAAGACAATTGACAGGTTCTGTTTGTCTGACAGTCACTGCCATCCATTACTACTGGCTGTGGTTCGTGTTTGTGTGATTTTTTGATTTTGGCGCAAAAGCCATTCAAAAAGCATCAAAAATGGACTCGGATTCTGAGATTGTTGAGGCGGAGACCGATGGTTCTATTTGCAGTATTCAGATGCGCAATTTCTTTTGCCACGAGAATTTGCAAATCGACTTTAACAAGAATGTGAATTACATCGTCGGCCGCAATGGCAGTGGGAAAAGTGCGATTTTAACTGCTTTAGTCGTCGGCTTAGGAGGCAGAGCCGCTGCGACTAACAGAGGGAATAATTTGAATTGTAAGTTTACCGCTATCCACTTAGGTTTATTGAATCTAAACATTTGCAAGAAGTTTGGGAGTGCAAACAACCTTGTGTGTTGTCAAATTGATTTGTTTATTTATAAATAGTGTACTTAGTGATAACAAACAAGTAATTCCCTGGTGGAATACGGTATTCCCCTATTTAGTAAAGTGCAACAATGTTATTATTTATTTATTAGCTAATGAATATTTACAGCATTACAGTTCATACCCAGGTCCGGATTTAAGGGAGGGCATCCCGGGGCCTCCACAAAAGAGTGGCCCCACAATAGAGACTTCGGTTTTTTTTTTTAATCAAGTTTCAAAATGAGTAAACAATAGTAAACAACTTTTCCTTTGATATTTTTTTTTGCTGTTTTACCTTTACTATAGTAATTTGTAATTGTTTGTTTTAATTGGTAAATAGTTTGCGCGGGGGGGGGGATTCCACTCCTTTGTTGCCCCAAGGCCGCCAGACCTCTAAATCAGGCCCTGTTCATACCAATGCACTGTAAATTTTAAAACATAAATATAATCTATATATATATAAATACAAGTCCTGTTACACTCATTCATTCATTACTGACTCATCAACGCCCAGACCAAACCCTTGAACCTAGAAAGCTGAAATTTTGCACAGAGGTTCCTTTTATGACATGTACACGAGATAAGAAAGGATTTTACAAAATTCGTCCCCTAAGGGGGTGAAAAGGGGGGTGAAGTTTATATGGAATTTTCTCATTTCTGGACTTAGAAGTATGTAAATAGGTGAATAACTTCTCGATTACAAATAAAAATTATCTGTGTAAGTGAAATTTTTTTATTATTTTTTATTGACTGGATGGCAAACGAGCAAGTGGGTCTCCTGATGTAAGAGATCACCACCGCCCATAAACATCTGCAACACAGGGGTATTGCAGATGCGTTGCCAACCTAGAGCCTAAGATGGGATACCTCAAGTTGCCAGTTATTTCACCGGCTGTCTTACTCTCCACGCCGAAACACAACAGTGCAAGCACTGCTGCTTCACGGCAGGATTAGCGAGCAAGATGGTGGTAGCAATCCGGGCGGACCTTGCACAAGGTCCTACCACCTGCAAAAAATAAATGCCCCAAATGCCTGCAAATGGATAAAATTTCCCCTTAAAGGGGTAAGATGGGTTAGGTTAGTTAAGTTTAGTTAGTTGTTTAGTTATGCCATCATGCTTTCCTCATCTGGAAATATTGGGTTTAAATTAGTCCTTTACCAAACATCCTTTACCATATATAGTCCTAAAGCACTCTCATCAAATCTATAAATATTGCAACTGATTGTTTCCAAACACTTTATTTTTTTAGCATTCATAAAAAAGGGTGCCAATTCTGCATCCATCGAAATCAAGATCAAGAACAATAGTTCACAGGCGTACAAGCATGATGAGTATGGGGACTACATCACAGTCGTAAGACATATCAACAGCTCCGGAGGCTCCAGCTATAAAGTCAAGAATGCCAGAGGTAGTAAATATATCTCTCACATTTAATAAAAATAACTCATGTCTTAAATCGAGTTTAGCTTGACATGATGGTATAGTATCACTTCATCTGTATTAAATAAAGTATCAGCTGGAGACTAAATGATACTATAGTCTGGTCGTTATCATCTGAGCTCTGGGGTCATAAAAACTCTTTTTCGCACATCTTGCTCGCTCTTGGGAGGTTAGCAGATCTCTCGCTCGCACTTTGCAGCAACTTTAGGGATGTGCATTACTTAGTAAATGTTTCATCAATGTCACCTACACAATACAGAACAAAATTTTCAGGGTGCCCTGGTTTGATTGTGCCAGCCTCCCCAGGGATTTACTTGTGTGGGCGTTTCGAGTGCGGTCAGGACATGTACCATTGAATAAATTTTTAAATATGATGAAAGTAGTTCAATCCCCCATGTGCACGGATTGTAATAAGATTGAGGACTTAATACATTTTTTGGTGGAGTGTGTCTTGACGAAGTTGGTTGAGTGATTTGGACCTGTTCAATGGTGCAGTGAATGTTATTTTGAGTTGTCCGGTATCGGAAGATGCAGTACGAATTTACAGGTTCATCAAGCACTCCTTTGCAGCCAGATAATCTGGACATCGCAATGGGAGTGTTTGATGAATGTGGACATCGAGTCTTTCAATGAGGCTGGCATAGACACACTGGTGCACTTAAGCCTCAAAAAAAAAAAAAAAAAAAAAAAAATGTCACCTAGGATAGTAATAAAAAAGTTACGTATATGACTCTCTCCTTATTTATTTACAGGTATAGAATAATGCAAACTTAATAATTACATTAAATGAAATAAATCCTTTTTAATGAGTTATGAGTAGGTATATTAGAGAATTATCTCTAATAACATAAAACACACACTCATTAGAGTGATTACCACGAAATTATATAATAACGAAATAAATACCACAGTCCTAATGACCCAGCCTAAACATCTATTATCTACTTAAATACTTAAGTGAAACATAGATAAGAAAAGTGCAATCGATATCGATAACTCGCGTATCATTGCTCATCCTAATTCACTCTTTAGTTTATGGTTGTTGAAGATGTTAACGACCGGACTATAACCCAACATGATTTGGGCTAATTCGTAGCCCTTCCTCTGGGAGCTCGCGACTCGGCGGCTACAACAAAACTCGCACTGCGCGCCACCGCTCTGCCTGCTCGCGCGACTGCTCGTCGAAACTAATAGCCGTAACAGACGATCGAACGGTCCGGCGGACCGATGGGGACGCAGCCATCTGTTAGAATGGGATATCCATACCACCATCTTACTCTAACAGACAGTTGTGTCCCTCTCGGTCTGCCGGACCGTTCAGTCCTCTGTTACGGCTATAATACCGGCGCACAATTACCCACGTTTTCATCGTCATTTATACTATTACCGTGAAATGTAGCACACACCACTAACATCTGGGTACATTGAGTGTTTGCCACAGTATACCCGTAAAATCCTGGTTTTCCTTGTTGGCAAAGTTTAAATTTTGATCAACCATTAGTTGTTTACTTTCAAGCCTTCAAGGCTGTATAATTTTACTTTTAAATTCATTCTGTATATACTGTGATCATTATTTTTTCAGATTTTTCAAGGAAACAATTTACCTAATGATGGGGGGAGGGGGACAAAAGTTTGCTGCATGCTTCTAACACATGACTTAAATTAATTATAGTACTCATATTACTCCCTACAATGATAAAATTACTTGCTTTAAAGGTGAAGTTGTGTCAACAAAATTTGACACAGTCAAGAACATAATCCGTGCCCACGACATCCAAGTCGACAATCCTATATCGGTCCTCAACCAGGATGACGCCCGAAGCTTCCACGCCTCCGATGCCAAGAAGAAGTACATGCTGTTCCGGAAGGCTACGAACATGGATGCTACGGAGACCAATTATAATAAAGCGCTGGAGACTGGGAAACTGGCTTTTAAGATCAGCGAGCGGAAGAATGAGGTCAGTGTGTTACGTGCCAAAGGGGGGGTGGGGGATCTTTGCTTAATGAACTAAGACAACTACTTTGCTCACCTTATGCAACTACGTTTATGCAAGAAATGTGTGTTAATGCAGTTTCTCCACCTCCACACTGTAAGAACACACACAAATCACACATCCATCTATCACTACCACCACACTACACTGACGCGTTTCGAACTCAACCAGAGCTCATCTTCAGAGCAACACAACCATTCACCATGCTACCAGATGTTAGACTGGTTTGATTCAGGATTTAGTTCCTTAATATGGACCTCCGCCAAGTAACGCCAGATTCAATAAATTAGATCTTTGCTTAGCTTATAGGGTTTGGATGGTGATTTGATTACATCAGTAATATCGAAATTAACTGCATACGAGTACAACTACAACTCTAACTTTTACAACCTGTGGCACTATTTCCACTAATCCAACTAATTATAAACGCGAAACTTTGTATGGATGTTTGTTAATCTTTCATGCCAAAACTACTGAATATCCATAGTGAAACTGTTTTATTAGAATTTAAATGTTTTAAATCAAATGTCAAGATCTGGCAAAGCCATTTGCATTTACCAATTTTTTAATATGTCCCTTGCGTATGAAACATGACCGAGCACCCATGAGGCCCCGTGCCCTTACACAGCTCAATGCGCTCCTGGCATCGACACCTGAGTGCGATTTCTTTGCGTGGCGATGGGCGGCAATTTGTACTGAATGCTTGAGGTACTGTGAGGCGATGGACGATAGATGTTCTACTGTTCCAGTATAATTTGTTTGTTATCTGTTAGTGTTTATTCGTTAAATCAATAATCTTTCATAGTTAGTTTAAGTTTCATGATGAATTGGTCATTAAGTACTGTAATGTCATGTAAACGTTTTTATCAATAAATAATAAATAATAATAAATAATGAGGCTGATATGATCACCTGGAGTATTCAAAGCCTCAAAAAAAAAAGAGAAAAAAAAAACAAATGTTCAAAGGTTAACTGGAGGTGATCCCTTTAAGGTATAAGTTCACTTTTGTACATCTTATTATCTGTTCATTTCATGTGTTTTTATGTACGTACAATAAAGAGTTTACAATGCAATACAATTTAATAAAATCCCGGAATTTCAATGAAACTGCTGGATCTAAATAGATTACGCGTGCGAAGCCGCCGGGTAAAGTCTAGTTTAACCACGATTTTTTAGATTTTTTTTAATTTTATTTTTGTTATTTCACAGGCTCTGCAATCCGTGGAAAAGGAATACAAGGAGCTAAAAGCGATTCACGACAGGCTTCTCTCTCGGGGTGAGATCGAGGCCCGGAAGAAAGCTCTGGAGAATGAATACTACTGGAGTGAGGTACTGCAGTACGAGAGACAGGCAGACTCTATACAAGTGCAGTTTGACAAACAGAAAGCCAGACTAGACAAGCTGGCAGAGAAGCTTAATAAGATGAAGGAGCATTATGGGAACAATAATGGGGCTATTGAGTAAGTATTAGCCGATAGCTACATCTCGGGCCTGGGTTTAGATACTCTATAGTTTACGAGACAGTTCATATTTGAGATGAGAATGTGTTAGTACATAAAATTCAAAAAGTGTAATTTATAAAATAATTGCTTAATGATCCTGTCGGCGATAGACAGCCTTGGGTTCTCAAGGTGGTTGTACGGGATACGTACAACAACGTTGATCTGATAATTGATACTTTATAGAAACACTGATAACTGTATATGATTTTATTGATAACCAAGGTACAAATGTACTAGCTAGGAGCACGTATAAACGTAGACTGAAAGATATTACAATTAATATGCATACTGCAATAAAGAAATGAATGAATTATGAATAGTGCTGACGCTTGGAATGTGCGATGCTTGTATTGTACAGTGGTGCTTTAATAAACAATAGAGAATCGGCAGTGCTTGCTAAGTCTTAAACTGATTTTTGATAAACATTCTTTTTTCGTTTATAGTCCGAACAAAATGAAAATAGACAAGATGAAAACAAACTTTAAGCAAGTTCAAATTGAGAATGCTTATATTGTACAAATGTTCTTTTAAGTATGCCACCGTATCTGTACTTTTACCATTTTTAGCGCACTAAGATCTCAGTTAGAGGAAAGCACGCTGCAGCGCACGGCGTTAGAGCAAGAAGTTCGAGAGTTGGACGACCAGCTTCGTCCGGCGCAGACCACGCTGCGTAGTCTTAAAGCGGCCACTGCGAAACACAACGACGTGCTTGCGCGAGAGAAACGCAAGATAGCTGAAATACAGGGAGAGATCGACCGTATCGAGTGAGTAGAGTTTAGAGTACCAGAAATTGAGTTATAGCAGCATATTTCAGGGTATAATGTTAGAGCAAGAGGCGAGTGAAGTGGATGCTGCGTTGTCGGCAAGCGGCCAGCGTAAAACAACGACGTGCTTGCGCGGGAGAGGCGCAAGATCGCTGAAATACAGGGAGAAATCGACCGTATCGAGTGAGTAGATTGTAGAGTGGCAGGAATTTACTTAGAGCAGCACTTGTTGTGGAGTATAATGTAAGAGCAAGAGGCGCGTGTGGTGGAGGTGTATATTCGTCCAACACAGACCACGCTATGTAGCCTCAAAGCGGCCAGCTTGAAACAACGACTTGCTCCACGAGAGAAACGCAAAATCGCTGAAATTATGATCGCTTAAATTTTGGAGTGTCAAGAAATTCTCCTCCTCCTTCTTTTAAAACCGCCAGCAAAAGCAATGGTTCAAACGAAAATCCGGAACGTAGCCGAGGGTTACATGCCATGACACGAGATTTGCGAAAACAAGTTTACGCCCAGGCGAAACATAATTTTCACCTCCTTACAGCGAGAAAAAATAGCAGTTATATGATAGTAAATATATAGAACATTGATCGACCCTATTACTTGATTTGATTTCACTGTTATTAATTTAACTAATAATAACAATAATGATAATAAATAATAACGTATCTGAATTTGCATCATATGTTTCATTCCAAAAATATTTTTCACTTCTCATGCTCGTAAAGTTCGTGTTTATGCTGGGTCTAGGTGACATAAAATGACTTTTTATGCTCTAGCGCATAATGTAAAAATCTTCATGTAAGACCAAGGCAATCAGGTGTAAACAGCCACAAACAAAGAAGTTTCTACATATATTTTTAAGTAATTTTTGATTTACATAAAACTAAAATCAATCAATTTATAATTATAATAGTAATGCGTGAATAATGAAAGGTACATAGTAAGTGAACAATTGTTTCCACTGTTTCTATTTAATTTCCTCGCCATCAAAGTGAAAAGCAGTGTGTAAAACTCGAGCATTAAACCCATTTTCCCCTCGACGTGTTTATCAACCCTCGCCGTATAGGCACGGGTGGCTATATGAACGCCTCGGGTAAAATGGCTCGTTTTATGCTCTTGTTGTACAATCTACTGTTGTTGATCGTAGCTCCGGGGACGCGGCGACGCAGCGCGTGGCGCTGGAAGCGGCGGCGGCGGCGGCCACGGAGGCGGCGGACGCCGTGCGCGCGCGGTACAGCACCGCGCAGCATCACGCCGCGCAGGCGCAGCAGCACGCCGCGCACGCCGCCGGGCGACTGGAGCGCGCAAACGCCGCGCCGGCGCGCGCCCGCCACGCTCTCGGTGAGGGGAGGGGGGGGGAGGGGGCGGCGCGCGCGGTACAGCACCGCGCAGCATCACGCCGCGCAGGCGCAGCAGCACGCCGCGCACGCCGCCGGGCGACTGGAGCGCGCAAACGCCGCGCCGGCGCGCGCCCGCCACGCTCTCGGTGAGGGGGGAGGGGGGGGGGAGGGGGCGGCGCGCGCGGTACAGCACCGCGCAGCATCACGCTGCGCATGCGCAGCAGCACGCCGCGCACGCCGCCGGCCGACTGGAGCGCGCAAACGCCGCGCCGGCGCGCGCCCGCCACGCGCTCGGTGAGGGGGGGGGAGGGGCGGCGCGCGCGGTACAGCACCGCGCAGCATCACGCTGCGCATGCGCAGCAGCACGCCGCGCACGCCGCCGGCCGACTGGAGCGCGCAAACGCCGCGCCGGCGCGCGCCCGCCACGTGCTCGGTGAGGGGGGAGGGGGGGGAGGGGGCGGCGCGCGCGGTACAGCACCGCTCAGCATCACGCCGCGCAGGCGCAGCAACACGCTGCGCACGCCGCCGGGCGGCTGGAGCGCGCAAACGCCGCGCCGGCGCGCGCCCGCCACGCGCTCGGTGAGGGGGGGGGGGGGGGGGGGGAGGGGGCGGCGCGCGCGGTACAGCACCGCGCAGCATCATCAGCATGCGATGGCGGCCCGCAATAAATATATGACACTCGTGTGTGATACAAAAAGGGCCAAGTACTCCATAATGTGAAGTGAAATAACTTTTCTCAAACATGACATGAAATATTGACGTTGTGTTACAAATAATAGGCCGAGAAGTATCGCGCTGAAAGCGCTGTGGCTCAGCTGCGTGCGCGCGGTCACTCTAGCGGCCTGCAAAGAGATTTCATACAACCTTGCAGGCCGCTGGCCGGCAATGCGACCGTCTTTTGTTTCAACGCGCGCGCGCGACACGCACAGCAACACCACAGCACGCGCAGCAGCACCGCCCACCGCCAGCAGCCACACAACAGCGCGACCAGACTAGCGTCCCGCCAGCTTCATTTCTTGTTTTATTTATTTTATTTCATGTAATGTTTGAGAAAAGCACTATACAAGCCTCGGCCGGAACGTGGGGTTGCCGGCCTCGCATACCTATCCTGCTTGGCCGGAACCCCTTACTTCCCGGCGATACGATTACGATATGGGTGTATTTTGAACGCTAAATTGTGTATTTGTTCGGCAGCTAACCTGAAGCAGCAGCTGCGCGAGCTGCAGACCCGCGGCGACGACTCGCTGGCCGTGTACGGCGGGAACATGGTGGCGCTGTGCCGCGCCGTCAAGGACGCCGTCGCGCAGGGACGCTTCAGCGCGCCGCCGCGCGGGCCCGTGGGTGAGTCCCACTGTGACCTGATGCTGGAGTGATGAGGGCTATCGCGTATGAATTCGCCACTAGAGGCGCTAGTGTAGCGTGAGGTCTCCGAAATGTCAAATCTCATAGTTTTTGGGTGAGCTACGCGGGTTTATTTATAATTAGAATAGTTTTGTGAATATTTTGCAATATCTGAAATTAATTATGGCAAATATGCGTTCCGGGGCAATGAATGTCTGTGTTTTGAGACAGTTTTGTCTTTCGGAAACCTTTGTCCTCCCTTTTTTCCGAACAAAACGGGGACTATGCAACACTGTGGCATGCTCGATATTTTTATGGTACGGTTTTAAGGTGTATTAAATATGATTTTAATCTAAACTTTGTTTTCACGCCCGTAATAACAGACTTTGAAAGCCATACTTAAAAACCTCACGCAACAGTGCGCCATCTAGTGAGACAAAAAACGATAGCCCTTATTGTGTCCCCCGCCCTTCGCGCCGCCGCGCAGGCCCATGGGCGTGTCTCGCTGTATCCTGACGCTGGTGACATAGGCGTGCATTGGGTCAAATTCCAAGTAAGGCAGCTGGTAGTTTCCACCGCAGCAACGCGTCACCATCCCCACAGTAGAGTAGCAGCACCAGCACTGCCTAGTGCCTACCGTACCGACGTTATAGCTAACATTACGTAATATCCCGCGCCCTAGCAATTGTACTGATCACTTAATATACTGAGCGGAAAAAAGTCTGGCCCTCAAATGTATGCAGAATAGGTAATTTTGTATGAAGAGTGGGCTAAATTTTGTGCCGCTCAAGGCTCGGATACCGGTTAAATTTCCAAACCGTTATCATGTACTTGGCGCAAAACCTTTTCATTTTGGTTTCGTTCGCAAAACCGTTATTTTATAACCGGTTTTTATGGGAACATTTCCATAAAGTTCTTGTCAGATTAACCGGTTTAGAACAATAAAAACCGGTTTATTCTGGCGCAGGATAAACGTCACGGCCAGCTGTCACTCGTCGAATAAACCGGTTTATTTAGGTTATAGTTAAGTTCTTGAAAACGTTCGCGTTCTTATGAAAGTTCGGAGTTAAACCGAAATAAACCGGTATTTACCACTATTCCATAAACCGGTTCCGAGCCTTGGTACCGCTGAGTATAGCTCATAGTGAGCAGTTCCAATGACACTGACGAAGCCCCCCTTGCAGGCGCCCACCTCAAGGTCCGAGAGAAGAAGTGGGGCAGCGCCCTCGAACACATCCTCGGCAGCAGCCTGCAGTCCTTCTGCGTCAACACCGACCAGGACTCCAGGACTCTCTTCGAGATCATGAACAAGGTACCTACCAAGCTGATCTGGGTTCGATCCCCGGTCGAGGCAGATATTTGTACGGAAAAGACGAATGTTTGTGCTCGAGTCCTGGATGTTTATAGTTGTTATTATAAAAAGTGTTCTGACAGTTATAAAAAAATCCATTACATGCAAGACACTATTATTAACTCACGCTTCAAACTTAAAAAATTAAATAGCAAATCTTTTTTTTTATTATTTAATATCAGCACTACTGGTACGTCTATGGTATTGTATATTATTTTAAACGCTCGATTTTAATGAAAATTTGCACTTTAAAGTTAAATATTTTGCAAGCAGACCACTGAATCGAAAAATCGTTTTAACAACCCCTTAATTATTTTTAAAAGACCTATCTAACGATACCACACACTACAAGGTTGGATGAGAAAAAAAAAACACCCCCACTTTCCGTCTATGGGAGGTACTCTAAAAAAAAATGTTTTTTTGAATTATTTATGCCGCTTTGCGGCATAGTTTACATATATATTCGTGCAAAATTACAGCTTTCTAGCATTGATAGTCCCTGAGCAAAACCGCGGACGGACAGACAGACATGGTGAAACTATAAGGGTTCCGTTTTTGCCATTTTGGCTACGGAACCCTAAAAATGTGAAAATATCATGCATCTGTCATATTTCCACAAAAATGTCTGAGTGGCATTACTTTCGTTCAATCCATCTCTTTTGAATCGACCTGTACATTAAAAAGTTGATCGACCCAATCACATTGACTGCTTTTGTTCCAGGTATATGGCAAACAGCCTAAACCCATGGTGACATGCAGCAAGTTCATGAACAAGCAACACAACGTAGATCGAAACAGGGTGCGCGTGGGCAGCCACCTGTCCGCGCTGGACTCGCTCGTCATCGACGACCCTGTTGTTGCCAACTATCTCATCGACAACATCGGCCTTGAGGGGATACTTCTGGTGCCCGATCATGGTGAGTTTTAGAGCTGGAGAAACTATTTTTACAGCTGCATACACTGTCTACAGTAGCGGATATACTCCTAAAGCCCACCATATAAACATTTCTAAAAAAATTACAAAGCAATTTGAATGTTATTGTTTCCGAATAAAATCGAATTGCCCTGGTGTTATACATTTAAAAACAAAAGAAATTTTCCTTTGTTGCATTGTCCTTAATTCCCTTGAACTTATTGTGTATATTATATTGCACATTTGGGCGGCACGAGGCAGCCTTCCGAGCTGCAGCCCGGGGCCCCGTGAATATAAAGGGGCCCCCCAACCCTTATTGGAGACCCGAAGGCCAAGTGTGTAACGTTTCTAAAACTCGCGAACACAATCAAATGACAGTTTTTGTATGCAGCTGTTATTTGATTGTGATCGCGAGTGTCAGAACCGTTAGGCAATAGACTCTCTGGTGTATAATTAACGATGGCAGTGTTTGATAGCATTGCTATTAGTCTACTGATTAGGTAGACCCCAAGTTGTATTAGTCAAGCTAGAGCAAAGGGAATCGAATCAAATTAACTTGCAAGATTTGAAACAAATATACGCGGTGTTGTTGAATAAAAACTAGGAAAAAGACTATTTTTGTTACATGGTGTAATTGTGTGTTTGTGTGTCAGTGGAGGCGCAACATTTTTCGGAGCGAAGAGAGAACGTGCCGGAAAACTGCAATAAGATTGTGACCCTCGACTGCTGCGAGTACATGCCCGCGCCTAACTACAGGAGCTACGGCGGAGTGGCCAGGCCGACCAGGTTCCTGCACGTCTCTAGCGCCGAGAAGAAGAGGTCAGTGTGTGCGTGTGTGTATGGGACGGAGAACTGAGATCGACACTCCACTGTTGCTAGTGTACAGGGTGAAGTTTTGAACGTGATACAAAATTAATATGAATCCCTATTAATTATTATTGATCCCTTTAAGTTCGTTATTTTCATGTGTTTTTATGTACAATAAAGAGTTTTACAATACAATACAATACAATACAATATTACTTAAGGGCTCGTGAGATATTTGATATAGGATAGAATAAAAAAAAACATTTGGCGTAAAAAAGTTTGTACATGAAATTTTAATGTAATAAATAATATAATTGGATGAATCAACTTTTTAGTGTTGTTATTATGTCCCGTAACTCAGGAGACAACAGTAATACACTTGCTAAGAAAAATGTCAGCAATGTATACTACTAGCATGCTTAGGAGATAAGTCACAAAGGCCTTAAAACTGTCACAACTCCTAACTTTTAGTAGATTTGTACCCCATGGAATCATACTTTTAATAAGTACAACTACACTAAAAAGGTGATTGACCCAATTACTAAATTAAACGGTTCAACTCACGATTATAATTCATGAACGGTGCCGTGAGACTGTGCGAGGAGTGCCACCGTCGTGAACGCACTCACCTATGAAAAAGATCTTCCGAAAGGATCGAAACTAGTCGGACCGTTACGGACTTATAATCGTGAGTTGAACCGTTTAATTTCGTGATACAAAATTAATGATCAAGCTCTATTAATACTGGACTATACGAGTCAATAAACTTTTTATTATAGCTTTTGCCATGGCAGCGTTCCTGAGTTACTTATTAAAAGTATGATTTTATGGGGTACAAATCAATTAAAAGTTAGGAGCTGTGACAGTTTTAAGGCAATACCTTCATGGCTCATCTCCTAAGCACGCTGACAGTACCTATAAATTGCAAATATTTTCCCGAACGGTCCGACTAGTTTCGATCCTTTCGGAAGATCTTTTTCATAGGTGAGTGCGTTCACCACGGTGGCACACCTCGCACAGTCCCACGGCACCGTTCATGAATTATAATCATAATTCATTTATTTGCAATAAGTGTTGGTTATAATGGTCTTAAATTTAAAGCAATAAAAAATGTTCACACACTTAGCTAACTATAATAGCATGCAAAATATAAAGTTTTATAACCTAAAAATAAAATAAAAATAATGTCAATGTTAGGTATTATGTCTAAGTGAATAATTATGATAAAAATGTCAACTGATCAGATTAAATTTAAATGAGAATAATAATAATTAAATAATTGTATTACAGTTAAAATAATCCGTTATAGAATAAAAACACATTTCTGTCAACCATTTTTACAATTCGTGTCTAAATTTGAAAATCGGGGTAATGGTTTGTCTCAAACGTTGCGGTAAGTGATTAAATATTTTTATGGACATTATATATATGACAGTTCTTGGAATATAACGCACTTTTACATGTCGGTAATAGAATCGTGAGTTGAACCGTTTAATTTAGTAATTGGGTCAATCACCTTTTTAGTGTAGTTTTACTTATTAAAAGTATGATTCCATGGGGTACAAATCTACTAAAAGTTAGGAGCTGTGACAGTTTTAAGGCAATACCTTCATGGCTCATCTCCACGCACGCTGACACTACCTATAAATTGCAAATATTTTCCCAACAAAGTGTATCACTTCACTGTTGTCTCCTGTGTTACGGGACAGAATAACGCCACTAAAAAGTCGAACCATATAAACATCTGTATCCCGGAAATGGTTGACGCATACCGAGCCGCGTAGAAGCTCGTGAAAAGTTAGTGAAAGTAAAGAAAGCACAAGCTAAAAGTGAATTTTGTTGCAGGCAATTGCAGGCTGAAATAAAAGAGAAAGAGGCTGAGCTCAAGGCGCTGGAAGCCGAAGAGACTAATCTGGCGCAGGAAGCTAAGCAGGCGAAGGACGCCGAACGCGCCGCCACTCGCGCGCTGCAGGTACTGTTTAAACCTCCGACGGAAAAAGGGGGGGGGGGCGTTAATAATAAGATTGACGACAATTATGTCTGTAATGGCATCGTAGCTCTCAAACGGGGGTCTATATTAATTCGTAAAACGTAATATTTGTAATTCAAATTGGCATAGCGAAATTTCGCATGACCATTAATCTGTCATCTCCCAGGATAACAGGATCAAAGGAATTTGGGCACAAATTTGTGCCTCTGGGAGAGGACAGGTTAATTCGCATATCTGAATACCTACCCATAATGTTACAAAGTGAAGACGAAAGAAGTGAGGTTAAAAACAAAGTTTATGCTGGGTGCCCTCTTATTATATTTACTTATTTATTTATTCAAAAGTAAACAGTCTCTTATCCTACTTCCTCCTAATATTATAAATGTGAAAGCGAAAATCCCGGTAATGCGTTCCCGTGGGATAATATTTTAAGTTTAAACAAGAATAGAGGGCGCTGTCCAAGAACGGTGACGTACCGTACCTCGGCTCTCAAGATGACGTGTTAACTTCGTTTGCAATCAGTAGATGGCATTGTGCGAGCGAACATTGTCCTTTTCAATTACTGCCGTAACCTTTTTCCAAGCCAAATTCTAAGACATTTATTTATTACGTTGCCATGGTAACAAGAATCGTCTAAGTCAGGGTTTCTCAAACTTATGGGTCCACGTACCCCTGTTAAAGTTTCTAGACGATAGCGAACCCCAAACTGACTGATGGAGAAACTAAAAATAAAAAATACAAAAAGACTCCAAAAACCAATCTTAATCATCTTGCTAGTCTTGCAGCCTGGTGGTTTTTGGAGTCACGTAAACCTTGTCGCGAACCCCCTACCGTCGAATAGCGAACCCCTTGGGGTTCGCGTACCCCAGTTTGAGTAAGCCTGGTCTAAGTAAACGGTTGTCGTTGTATATTTCTAAAAATTCCACGGGCAACAGTTGTGTTAAGACGGCATTAACGACGGCTAGTAGGTATTACAATAGCCTTTTTATGAACCCCTTGAAACACGGTTGTTACCCCGTTTGTGTCGGCAGGCGCTGTTGGGCGAGCGGCACGCGTGCGAGGAGGCGGAGCGGGTGGCGGCGGCGGCGCGCGGCAACCAGCACCAGACGCATCAGGCCGTGCTGGTAAACAATCATCAGATCAGCCGTTGAACGTCCACTGTCCCATAGACATAGACCTCCAGTTGCCTGGTTGGAAGCGGCCTGCATCAAAGTCAAAATATCTTTATTCAATTTAGGCTATAACAAGCACGTATGAATGTAAAAGATGTGTTGCGAGGAATGTTTTTTTCAAGAACCAATGGAAATGCTTAAGGGGATCCCATGCCCCAATGACCTTCGATCTGAATTCCTTAGTTTTCTAATGTTTTTGTAGCTTATTATATTAACAACAACGGCTTTAAGCAATATAGTATCCCATATTTACTTCAAAGTTCATTGTTTTCGAGATATTTGGAATCAAAGTTGAACCATTTTAGGCCAAATAACTGGTTTTCTGGCCATAACTTCGGTGTTAATTAGTTTCAAATGAAAACCCTCGACCAGTTTTTAGAGACGTCAAAGACGAACCCAAATATGTAGATTTCGTAAATGTTAGATCTTTCACGTCAATAGAGATACGAAATAAGTGTTTTTTCAGACAGTGTTTAAAAAAATCATACAAAATTAAGTATTCATTTTTTTCGAAATCCGGTAGACAAAAATGGAGATAAAATATTGAAGAACCGATAGCCGTTTGACTTATAATTCTATCTGTAGGGCAAAAGTAGGAGATACGATTCAAAACTGGTCAAAAATCGATGAAAACCTCGGGTAGCCCCTTAATAGGTAAACACCTATCCTCGTACAACACCGCTCTGGTGGAAACAGCTGAGCGGAGCGAGGCGAGGTAAATTAAGCGTTCCTATTGGTTCATGAAAAACATATTCCTCGCGACACGTCCTCGCACATCTCTGGTAGAAATGCAGCCTTAAGAGCGTTTATACCTGCTGAGCTGGCAACGTTGCATTTTTGTTAGTTTTTCTCGATTATTCCATAAAAAATGAATGAAAATTAATACTGTTGTCTGATAGAAGACTTCTTAATATATAAGTTAATGTGTCTACTCCAATAATTATTTGTTATAGACTTTTATTTTCTTTAAAAACCGGTCATAAACATTAATTAGTTTTTAAGGAATATAAAAGTCTATCATGAATAGTTATTGGAGTAGACACATTAACTTATATATTAAGAAGTGTTCTATCAGAAAACATTTTTAATTTTCATTCAATTTTTATGGAATAATCGAGAAAAACTAACAAAAATGCAACGTTGCCAGCTCAGCAGGTATAAACGCTCTTAATGGAACGTACCCATTCTATTTGTACAGATAAGCGAATTGAACGAGTCCAACAAGCGGGTCGCGGCGCTCGCGCAGCAGGCGGAGGCGTCTTCACAAAAGGAAAAGGCGCAGGCCGAGAACATAGCGCAGCTGGAACAACAGCTCACGGACGTGCGGAGTAAGCTCGCCGAGGTCAAAGCCACTTGCAGGAACTTGGCCGTGAGTATGCAAAACCAGTAGGAAACCAGTAGGAATAGGAAGACCACGATATGCTGAGCCGGGACCTTTTTATAACGGCAACACTACTTATGTATTTTTCTAACCTGTGTAATGTGTCACAGGTGTTTAGAGGTGAGACGTACTAGGCAAAACGCGGACTGAGTCTTGCGAGTACGCGTCCACAAAAAGACTAGATCCAAAGACTAGGTCCACGAGTATCTACGAGTCTTGAGTACTCAACTCAATGAGGGCTATCGCGTATGAATCCGCCACTAGAGGCGCTAGTGTAGCGTGAGGTCTCCAAATTGTCAAATCTCATAGTTTTTGGGTGAGCTACGCGGGTTTATTCATAATTAGAATAATTTTGTGAATATTTTGCAATACCTGAAATTAATTATGGCATATATGTCATGAATGGCAGATATGGCATGAATGTCTGTGTTTTGAGACAGTTTTGTCATTCGGAAACCTTTGTCCTCGCTTTTTTCCGAACAAAACGGGGACTATGCAACACTGTGGCATGCTCGATATTTTTATGGTACAGTTTTAAGGTGTATTAAATATGATTTTAATCTAAACTTTGTTTTCACGCCCGTAATAACAGACTTTAAAAGCCATACTTAAAAACCTCACGCAACAGTGCGCCATCTAGTGAGACAAAAAACGATAGCCCTCATTGACTCATTGCGTAAACAAAATGATTCCCGTAAATGCGCTTCCGTGATACATATACTAGTTTTAGTATGCACCGTACTAGTTTTAGTGGTTTTACGAATATCGAACTACCGAAATGTCATCAAAAGAAACTAGTCTTTTTTTTATTCATGCTAAGAGTGTTATTTGAACAAATGATAAATCGCTCGTTTTTCCTGGAATTCATCGCGCAGTGGCTAGGGCGAGTCGCGCGATCCTGAAGACCCGAAGTTCCCGGTCGTTTTGGGAATAGTTCGAAGCGCGAGCGCAGTGAGCGCACGCATCATGCTTGTTTTCAAGTTGGCGGAACATTGCAGCCGCCGTACTCCTAAACACTCGTACGCTAAAAGAATCGCGGGCGGGGACGCGTACTCACGCGTCCAAGCCAAAACCTATTCCAAAAACCTATTCCAGTAAATACGTCACCTCTACAGGTGTTATAAATAAATTATTTTCTTTCTTTCTTCCTTTCTAATACGGATGGACTAGTGATTACCCGCGGCTTCGCACACGTAAATAATAGTTATTTATGTGGCTGGTGCATAATGAGAGGCATTAAAGTACGAGTGTGGTTTTATGAAACGAGCCGAAGGCGAATTTCATAATAAGATAACACGAGTGTTTTAATGCCTAATTATGTATAGCCGCATACATAACTTTATCTACATGCATATCATAAGTTTTCTACAATATGTACAGATATGCATTGTTAAAAAAAGTATTACCGATACTTTAATGTAAACATTAAGATGCACTGTACTTTAATGTGAACATTAAGATGCACCCGCAGATACCAGGTTTCTTAATAAAGGCCATTTGATAGTCGTTTCTGAACATATAATAGGGAAGTTATGATATGCATGTAGATAAATAAATTATTTTCTTTCTTTCTTCCTTTCAAATACGGATGCACTAGTGATTACTCGCGGCTTCGCACACGTAAATAAATAAAATAAATAAATGGACCAATCAACTTTGTAGTGTTGTTATTCTGTCCCCGTAACACAGGAGACATCAGCGATACACTTTGTTAGAAAAAATATTCCAATTTATACTATTATCACTCTTAGGAGACGAGCCATGAAGGAATTGGGATGCACCAAAAAAATAACCTATAGTTTTTATCTTATTTTTGGAAAGAATAGGATATTTTAAGATACCATTTTCATTGATTTTGAATTTGGATAAGTATTTATTTTATTTTATTTGTCACAGTGAGACAGCCACATTCCATTGCCTGGAAAAATTCAGGTCGTACATAACATAATCTGTGGCATTACAATTTGACAATAATTCAAGCACGGTTTAGGGTCCTAAATGAACCATGACAAATAGTTTTATTTTATTTCTCTTCTTTTAGCTTCGATTATTTTCTTTTGTATTTACTTGTAACATAGTAATTTAATAATTTAATTTGTAAAAATACATTGGAAATACTCGTATACATTTCGGACTTTACGATAAATGACAACTGTTTAAGGCCAGTTGCGCATCATGTGATTAAAGTTCTATCTTTGTCACTCTTTGCTATTATAAGCAGGACAGGAATATTTCAAACTGTCAATTTGCTTAAGAGTGTAGACCTGCTTTATAACTGCCTTTGTGACGAGATACTCCAGGGGTCAAATGAGGGTCATTACTTAAATTTTGTTTATTTAAATCAGTTTATCACATTTTTGGAATCTGATTTCTGAAAACGCTTCACGAAGCCTATTTCTCCAAATGGTTTTCGATTTATTATATGTTGTCAAAAATTGGGACATCCCAATTGCCTTAAAACTGTCATTTGTACCTCATAAAATCATACTTTAATACGTAACTCAGGCGACGTTACCATGGCAACAAGGAACACTAAAAAGTTGAAAGATCCACTCTCCTTTTTTGAAGCCGGTTAACATATATATTTTTTAACTATACAGGAAGAAATAGAACAAGAGACTGTGAAGCTCGGCCGCGGCGTGGAGGAGCGCAGGACGTGCGAGAACCGGCTGAAAGAGGAGAACAACAAGCTGAAAGAGATAGAGAAGGCCCTGGACGAGAGGCTCACCGTCATACGCGCCAAAATAGCGGACGCAGAGATGCTGTGCGAGCGGAATGAGAACGCCAGGTAAGGGTTGGAGACGTGGATTTAAAAATAGAACGAAAGAAAACATTCATTTCATCATTTAAGCTATTAGACGAAAAAAATTTTTTTAGGGCGTTACATACCTTCGTTTAGTTTTTATGCATTTGTTAGTTCTTTACCTCAAAAGTTTAAATTCCTTGTAGCGTTTCACCGAATCGCATTTCACCTCGATTTTATTTTTAATTATAGTGTTGTGTCACAATCGTTTATTTTTTTAGTCGCTATTAGATTTTAGTCGCATTTCACCTCGATCGTGTATTATGTATCACAATCATCATTTAACAACAATCAACAACAATCAAAACATCAATTAACTTGTCAAATTAATTAGAGTCCTAAGCAAATATCGATCACGGCGAAATGCGTCTAGGGTAAAATACTACACGAAAAATGAGATGCTACAAATTAAATATACTAATGTAAAAAGCTACACGATAAATCGCGTCAAGTACATGATTCTATTGAAATTTTGTTAGTTCGAAGTGAAATGCGATTTGGTAAATCGCTACAAGGAGTTTATGCTTTTGAGGTAAAGAACTAACAAATGTTTTTAAGACCTTTGTAATCGTATTCTCGGTGTATACTGGCCCGAGGAAATCTCCAACTTAGATCTGTGGGAACGCTGCGGTGAGATTCCAATCAACCAGCAGATCAAACGTCGCAAATGGAACTGAACTGGCCACACGCTCCGAAGGGACCCCGAGCACATACCGAGGCAAGCCCTAGACTGGAATCCCCAAGGAAAGCGGAAACGTGGCCGTCCGAAGCAAACCTGGCGGCGGACGATCACTGCAGAAGCGAAGGCAATAAGAATGACGTGACGTTGCAGGTGGTAGGACCTTGTGCAAGCTCCGCCCGGATTGCACCATCTTGCTCGCTAATCCTGCCGTGAAGCAGCAGTGCTTGCACTGTTGTGTTTCGGCGTGGAGAGTAAGACAGCCGGTGAAATTACTGGCACTTGAGGTATCCCATCTTAGGCCTCTAGGTTGGCAACGCATCTGCAATACCCCTGGTGTTGCAGATGTTTATGGGCGGTGGTGATCTCTTACCATCAGGAGACCCACTTGCTCGTTTGCCATCCAGTCGAATAAAAAAAAAACTTGAGCGGAGTGAAGCGGGAGGCTCAAGCCCGTTCGGGATGGCGACGCACGTGGACGCCCTCTGCCCCATCTAGGGGACATAGGATATTAAGTCAATAGTACTCTAATGTGACATGCAATAATTTGAAGAGCATTTATTCGTGACAACATTCGAAGAAAAAAAAGAAACATTGGTCATCTAACTAGGTTTTACTCACGGATTTGTTCGCGTAAACGATTAAGGTGCTGATAAAATTGAGTATTCACTTGTAACAAAACATCGTGCAATCGCCGTTTTGACGACCGGATGGCCAAGTGGTAAGACCTGACTGAAGCTTGAGGTCCGGGGTTCGATCCCCGACCGGGGCAGATATTTGTATGAATGATACGAATGTTTGTTCTCATGTCTTGGGTGTTTAATATGTTATCCGCTGCCTAGTATCCATAGTACAAGCTTTGCTTAGGAAGTACGCGTTGGTCTTCGGATGAACCTAGATAAAACCAAGGTTATGTTCAATGAACATGTAAGTCCGGAACCAATTGCAGTTTAAGGCAGTGTTCTCGAAGTGGTTAAGGAGTTAGTTTACCTCGGGCAAACTATGCAATTAGGTAAAAACAACTTCGAGAAAGAGGCCAACAGGAGAATACAGTTGGGATGGGCAGCGTATGGGAAACTGCGTCAAGTCTTCACATCACCAATTCCACAGAGTGTAAAGACGAAAGTCTTCAATCAGTGCGTCCTACCCGTCATGACATACGGTGCCGAAACATGGACGCTCACGTTAGGGCTGGTCCACAAATTTAAAGTGGCTCAACGTGCTATGGAAAGGGCTATGCTCGGAGTTTCTCTGAAAGATAGAATTCGTAACGAAGTGATCCGACAGAGAACCAAAGTTATCGACATAGCCCACCGCATTAGCACGCTGAAGTGGCAATGGGCCGGCCATATAGCCCGAAGAACCGATAACCGTTAGGGTAGACGAGTTCTTGAATGGAGACCACGGATCGGCAAACGTAGCGTAAGACGTCCTCAGACTCGGTGGAGCGATGATCTTCGCAGGTCCGTTGGCAAGAGCTGGATGAGAATAGCCGAGGATCGTGCTCAGTGGCGTGCCATGGGAGAGGCCTATGTCCAGCAGTGGACGAACATAGGCTGATGATGATGATGATGATGACCATTTTTTGTAGTGACTATGAGCAAAATTTTGCTTGGGCTTCAGGAGGCTTGGTTCCTTTTTCCATTTGAGGTACGGAACAGTATAGAACATAGGTAAAAAAACTTAAGAAGATGTTATGTTGTGTGAAATCGATATGGGACTTAAGTCAGTTTTCGAATATGGAAGGTCGACTTATCTATTATGTTACTACTACGCTACTACATACAACTGGTCATCTTCTTAAGTCTTTTACCAATACCGTTGCTTAACACAGGGACTTGGAAACCGTAAAGCGCGAGCTGGAGAAGTCAAAGATGAAGCTGAAAGCGCTCCGCACCGACGACCGCAGCGCCGCCGACGTGGCCGAGGAGCTGCTGCGCGTCGAATCGCTCTGGAAAAAGTCCACCGAGAAACAGCAGATGGTCAAGAACGTGTCTGAAGAGGTATTTATTTTGACCACTATACCTATATGTACTTACATACAGCCCCACACAGCACACACACCCACTGAACAAATCACTTATTAGCAGGTGGTCTGACTGTGGTTTTTATATTAAAAATAATTAAAAACAAACTCGTAGTGCTACTGCGTGTATTATTGGAAGTCAAGAAGAAAGTGTTGCCACATACAAATAATTAAAATAAATCTTAGTGTTGTAATCCTTAAAATAGATTTCAACACCCACACACACACAGGCCCGCTCTGATAGGTTCTTGACACTCTTATGGTGATTTACCACCGGCGTAGCGAGACGAGAATTGAAATTTGTATGGCAGCAATCAATCAATCAATTCAATTCTCGTCTCGCCTCGCCGGTGGAAAACCACCTTTATGGCCTGTATCCCCAGTCCGATATGTTCCTGATCGATCATGCTCCAGATTTATGGACTAACTAGCCTTAACCTGCGGCTTCGCCCGCATTAGAAATAGCTTAATGCCGTCTTTACTGAACTGTTGTATATATGCTCGTGCAATTTTTGAAATCATCCACCACCACCATCCCAGCCTATATACGTCCCACTGCTGGGCACAGGCCTCCTCTCAGAACAAGAGGGCTTGGGCCATAGTTCCCACGCGGGCCCAGTGCGGATTGGGAACTTCACACGCACCATTGAATTGCTTCGCAGGCTTGTGCAGGTTTCCTCACGATGTTTTCCTTCACCGTAAAGCTCGTGGTAAATTTCAAATGTAATTCCGCACATGAATTTCGAAAAACTCAGAGGTGCGAGCCGGGGTTTGAACCCACGATCCTCTGCTTGAGAGGCCATAGGTCAAACCACTCGGCCACCACGGCTCCAAATTCCAAATCCCCACATTTTTGAAATATACAACGACAATTAACAGTTTACTTACATGATTCTTGTTGCCATGGCAACGCAATGAATAAATGTCTTGGAGTTTGGCCTGAAAAAGGTTACGGTAACAATTTGAAAGGACCATACCATACTAATGCATATAGCAATTCTAATGAGGGTACATTCGAGTTAACTGTCTGATATAAACATTATCACCAAGTTACCGAATGTTCAAGAGGTTACTGGCAACTGTACTCGCATTATGTGTGTTCACAGTTACAAAAGGTGACAGAGGCGTACCGACATATGTCCTACAGAATGCAGAAAATGATCGCGAACCTCGTGCAACACAACTTCAATAATATACTCAACGTCAATAAGTATTCCGTAAGTAATCGTTATACTTTGTAATAGCTTGTTGCTTTTCAAGACCAGTGGCCGTATTGTGTACCGCATATAACCGCATTCACCGTCTCTTTCTACCCTCATCTTGGGCGTATGACAGAAAAGTGTTTTATATTTAAAAAAATGTTCTGCCGACAGAATGCAGCACTAGCACAAACTAGTTTTTGAATAATTTATTGAATCAGGCGTTACTTTGCGGAGGTCCATATCAATGAACTAAAATAATTTCCTTGCTCACCCGCGACCTTAACTTAACTTAAGACCGCGACTCGCTTAACTTGACTTAAGGTCGCGGGTGAGCAAGGAAATTATTTTAGTTCATTGATATGGACCTCCGCAAAATAACGCCTGATTCAATAAATTATTTAAAATCGGCATGCGTAGCCGTGCAGGCACGTTTATATCTTAAATTAACTAAGCAACATCGTCTAGCTGTTCAAAATATTTGGTCTAAAAAAAAGAAGGTCGCGGGTGAGCAAGGAAATTATTTTAGTTCATTAGTTTTTGAATGTCTTAAATGTCCGTAGGATGCCAGAATATCATATTATTTCAATTATTTATTTGGAAATATAGCTCTATCGATATTTACATATCATATTATTTTGTTACTAATAAAAATGTCATGATCCGTTATCGCCATAAAGAGAAGAAGAAGAAGATTTATTTATTGGCCAACATGAACAATACAGGATACCAAGAGAACTGTAGGGCTACTACGAAACTCGAAGTTAGTATCGTACCGTCCCTCTCGCTCTCGTATTGAATAGCATAAGTGTCAGAGGGACCGCACGACACGAATTTCGAGTTTCGTAGTAGCTCGCGGACGTTGTCATGGAGGTTTGTTTACGGTTTGTGCTAGTGTCGCCCCCTGCACAGAGTTTTGCTTTTGCTTAATATTCCCTATTGGTGTAATTTGTCCCAAGATATAATTTATTTATTATAATGCTTTCGTCACCATATTGCATGGATCGGCGGATTGGTGATATTCGGTGTGTCCAGGGCACGATGCACATCGACTTCAGCCGCGGCGTGCTGGAGATATCGTGCACGGGCCGCGAGAGCAGCCGCCTCGCCGCCAGCACGGCGTCCCTGTCGGGCGGGGAGCGCTCCTACAGCACCGTGGCTTTCATCATGGCGCTCTGGAGCTGCGTCGAGGTGCCGTTCTACTTCATGGACGAGTTTGACGTGTTCATGGTTAGTATTACAACTAAAATGGGAGTGATAAGTTTCTTGGGCCGCCACTCCACTAGAGCGGAGTGGGGAGAGCGGTGAGCGAGATAAAAATTCACCTATGGAATTGTATAAAAATCATGCGAAAGTGAGGTAGAGGGCCGGAGAAACGAACGCGAGCGGTCAAGCTTCACGAATGGAAGAACAGTTCGCAACTCGGCTCAGCATTGCCCTCACGCTCCTCTCCGTAGGCTTGCTCTGCCAGTGGACAAGCAGCCTTAAGGTAAACGTCCACTTGTCGGTATCGTACGCACCGGACGCACCGCACGCAACGGATCGTAGTATTCTTTGTATATAAACTCATATAAGTGCGTCCACCTGTCCGCATCGTAAGCATCGCACATTTCTATACAAAGCAACAAATCCGATACGTCCGAAACGTACGATGCGGATATGTGGCCGCCTACCTTTAATTGCCGGAAAACCTTCAATTTCGTAGTACCCGGCATTTCATTTCAGTGCGCCCGAACGAGCGAGCGGATGCGGCGGCCATATTGCTATTTCGTCATGGAATGGGCTTTAAGTATGTCGTTTGTGTTCGCGAGTTGTTTTCTGCTGTTTTATATATTTGATTATATAAAATTGTTTATCGATAAAAATAATTAGTCGAAATTCGACGAAGAACTAAAGTCACTGACATTGCTGGAAAAATATGCAAATTGAAGTGGCAAAGGGCAGGCCACATCGCTCGAAGAAGAGATAATCGTTGGGGGAGAAAAGTCCTCGAGTGGCGACCACGAACCGGAAGACGAAGCGTTGGCAGGCCTCCCACCAGGTGGACTGACGACATCGTGAGAGTGGCGGGAAACCGGTGGATGCAAGTGGCGAGTTGTCGTTTATTGTGGCGTTCTAAGGGGGAGGACCTTGTCCAGCAGTGGACGTCTTCCGGTTGATGATGATGATGATGAAAAATAATTAGCGGGGGTCCAAAAACCCCTGATTTTAGTATTTGTTTATCAACAGTCGGCACAGAGTATAGTTTGTTTGTGTTGTAGGACAACGTGAACCGTACGAAGGTGATGGGGCTGCTGCTGGACCACGCGCTGAGCAACCCGGCGCGGCAGTTCGTGTTCCTCACGCCGCAGGACGCCTCCACCGCCACCGCCGGACCCAACGTCAAGATACACAAGTGAGTCGCCGTCCAGCAGAGGTCGCCAAATATTTTTGGAACCGGTCGCGTCATGAAAAAGTTTGAAAAATATTGCTCTAAAAAGATGGCTGACACCTTAAATAAATTGTCATCTCTTAAGACAGACTAGATGGCGCTACTATCGTGTGTTTGTGATTGGTTTAAGGTCACAGCTCATTAAATCCACCCGATCAGCACCGCCTCGCCGCGAGCGGTTAGTATTCTTTATATGGATTTGTATGGGCTGGGCATGCGCTCATTACATCACCTACGTAGCCGTTACCGGATCGCCTCGCTCGTGAGGTGTCCACACGCGGACGGCGAGTAGACCACTCAGGGATAGTTCGCTGTTCGTACGCGTCCCCGCGTGAACCGCGCGCGATCGCCGTGGCGCTCCCCACCCTCATTTCATTTCATCGCCCACTCGTTGTCAATGCGACGTCCACTCGTGGGCCACCTGTCGACGAGTGGACGACGAAAGTCGAGGCGGCGCAGAAAGGCTACTACGAAATTCGAAGTTCGTATCGTACCATCCCTCTCACTCTCGTATTAAATAATAGTAGCGTCTGCGGGACGGTACGATACGAACTTAGAATTTAGACTTTCGCAGTAGCCCTCTCTAGTCGGGTGGGTGGCTCTAATGAGCTGTGACCTTTATAGCTAAACAAGATATCGCAAGCAAGACTGTGACAACAAACTGATGCTAACGCCATGCAGGTGGTAGGACCTTGTGCAAGGTCCGCCCGGATTGCTACCACCGTCTTGCTCGCTAATCCAGCCGTGAAGCAGCAGTGCTTGCACTGTTGTGTTTCGGCGTGGAGAGTAAGACAGCCGGTGGAATTACTGGCACTAGAGGTATCCCATCTTAGGCCTCTAGGTTGGCAACGCATCTGCAATACCCCAAGTGTTGCAGATGTTTATGGATGGTACAATCTCTTACCATCAGGAGACACACTTGCTCGTTTGCCATCCAGTCGATAAAAATTATAAATATAATAATCTAACGATATTTCGCCTGTCAGAACCCTTATTCCAAGACGCGGCTCTTTGCAAGATGAGCTCGAACGGCAAGCCAATAGTGAACGGAAAGTTTATTTCTGTTACGTTTAGTTACTTTCAGATTAATTGCCTCTCAACGATAGTTTTAATTCAAAGAATAAAAACGTTTACT
>NC_133489.1:3529298-3537531 GCF_025370935.1 Choristoneura fumiferana
ATCCGTCCGTCCGTCCATCCATCCATACCGTCCGTCTCCATCCGTCGTCCATCCATACCGTCCGTCATCCATCCGTCCGTCCATCCATCCGTCCGTCCATCGTCCATCCGTCCGTCCATCCATCCATCGTCCATCCATCCATCCATCCATATCCATCCGTCCACCATCCGTCCATCCATTCCATCCGTCCGTCATCCATCCGTCCCGTCCATCCATCATTCCGTCCGTCGTCCATCCATCCGTCCATCCATCCGTCCGTCCATCCGTTCCGTCATCCATAATCCGTCCGTCGTCCATCCATCCGTCCATCCATCCATCCATCCATCCATCCGTCGCATCCATCCATCCGTCCGTCCCATCCATCCATCCATCCGTCCGTCCGTCCGTCCGTCCGTCGTCCATCCATCCATCCGTCCATCCATCCGTCCGTCCATCGGTCGTCCGTCCATCCGTCCGTCCATCCATCATCCATCCATCCATCCATCAGTCCGTTCCTCCATCCGTCCAGTCCATCCATCGTCATCCATCGCCCGTCCATCCATCCGTCCGTCCTCCATCGTCCGTCCATCCATCGTCCGTCCGTCCATCCATCATCCATCCATCCATCCATCCATCCATCCATCCATATATCACATCGCATCGCATCGCAGTATCGCAAATGCTTACAGAGTAGTGGTGGTTGGCTGTTCGTAATTTTTCCTTTATCAGTTTAATGTTAATAAGCAAAATTAAAAAGTTAGAGCAGCGGACAATAATGGATTTTCATACATACTTCATGGCCTAGGCCAAGAAGTTATGTAGGGAGGTGGTCGGGAGCCATAAATGAGAATTCATGTCTCCATTTCGTGACATTAGCATTTTGAGCATGTTTGAGACATTTTGCACGACTCGAGATATTCGTATTTCTCATACAAATATCTTATAAATTTCATTGATATCCACGCGTTCCTGAGAAAAAGGTCTTGGGACGGACAGAAGGAAAGTGAATCCTACAAGGGTTCCGTTTTTCCTTTTGAGGTACGGAACCCTAAGACGAGGAATGCGTATTGCGCGTGCATACTCGCTCGATAAATGAGGATAATCTGCCATTTAACGTTACCCAGCTTACGGTTAGTAATATAATACGTTAATGATTTAACGATACTTTTGAATTAACGTTAATTTAATGAATAGCTGATAAGTTACCATTTTTTTTTGGTAAAAAGTTTGTATAAGTGGTTCGTGTTAATTATCATTTAACGTTAAATCGGTTTGACAGTTGGTAACGTTACCACTTTAACGGTATTTAAAGCCCTGTTTTACAATTTAATTTTAGCTTAGCACCTTAAAACCTCAGTAATGTCCAGTTCACACCGGCATTAATCATTATTTGACAGGTCCTCTCCTCGATATGTGGAAGACACTCTTTCCCGCCGGATAATACCGAAATAGAAATACCGTCCCTGTTTTTGGTGTATTCGCCCATAAAAGCTCCTGTCAGTTTCTATGGGCGAATTCGCAAAAAACAGGGCCGGTAATTCCATTTTGGTGTTATCCGGGCGGGAAAGTGTCTGTTGTCTGTCTGTTTACCAGTATACACACTCATCTGTGCTGTCACCCTGACTTGACTGACGTGTAGAAGTGTGAGGAAGGCTCGCCTTTTAAAACATTTTCATGAAGCGGAAGGAAAATCTTCGTGAATTGATATGATAAGTTGACTAAAGATTATACTCAATTCAAGTGTGATAACAAAATTAGTCTAAGTGAACTAATCAGTTTGCAGGTGTGAAAATTAAGGTCGGTCAAATACCCGTCTGACGTGTATTAAATTCATAGGCATGTCAAGTTAATCGTGGTTTTCTATTATTTTAGGCCCTACGAGCTTTAATTATGTCTGCCACTAAAAGAAAATATGTACCGGAGAAGGAAGAGCTTATAGAGAACGGCGCTGCAGTCAATAATACTGGGCAAAGTAACATAAAAGGCGACGAAGTAAATATTACGGTGTTATTATTTCTGTACACATTGCAAGGAATTCCTCTGGGCCTTGCGGGAGCGGTGCCTATGCTTCTCCAGAATCGTGGCATCACATATACCCAACAGGTACTTTAGTTAAAAAGGCTGAAAATGTTTGTTCTTTACATTTCAATAAAGTAGACAGTGTAATCATAAAATTGGTTGCTGCCGCATTTTTACGTTCGTTTTATGAAAATAGCATAGAGGTTCTCATTTTATGACTTACAAAAGTAAATATGTGACTTAAATGTAAAATTTTGGTATAAAATTGGGTTTTTGCATTTAAATACCTACTGAGTTATGTTTTGATTAACACAGTTTTGACTAATTCATTTTCAGGCAGAATTTAGCTTTGTGAACTGGCCTTTCAGCGTCAAACTACTATGGGCTCCTATAGTTGATGCACTTTTCTGGCCTAAATTTGGTCGGCGCAAGACATGGCTGGTACCTGTTCAATATCTTATTGGCATTGTCATGATTATCATGTCAAGTTCTATAACAGACTGGTTGGGATCTGATGACAAAGCTCCTTCAATGATGCTGCTGACTATTTCTTTTCTATTTTTAAACTTTCTGGCTGCAACACAAGATATTGCTGTTGATGGATGGGCCCTGACAATGCTGAAAAGGTAAAATATTGTTTTTACTTATTTTTCTACTCCTATACCTACTGTAATCTGTGATTTTCTTAATCACAAACAGTAATATAACAGCATATATAACAAGATTCTGGAAAAGTTTATATTGTCTATTCCCCATAACAGCACTGATATTGTAATGTTGCTAAAACAATACTGCAACCACTTACTATTTTTTCTTAATTCATATGTTCGGACAGGCTAAGGTGCAGCCAGTTACATATTTTATATGGTTTTTATACAGAATAAAAACTTTCCGAACATAATTCATGGCCTGCCAACAATAGTAATGTGTATTTTTAACATCATCACAGGCAAGTTAATGTTAATTGAAAATAAAATTTAATTTAGTCCTTGTTTATTGTTGTTTACCTTCTCTTTGCGTTTGCCATACTTTTTACTAAAATATGAAAAAATTTAAAGTTTACCATTTCTCTAATTTTATATTGTAATTAATAAATACCCAGTCAAAGAAAAAGTATTGTATGAAACGTTGTATAAGTAAGTCAAAAATAGCTCATGGCATCTTTTTCTTACAATGTTTGCTAAAGTTCACATCGTAACTCACGCCACTCACCTTTTTTGAACCGTGTTATACAACTGTTGCATAAAATACTATTATATGTTCAACAAAATATATAAAATCCATTAAATAATTTAAAAAATGTTCTATTTTATCCTATATGCATAGCATAGTCTTGCTAAAATGGAGTAAGAAAAGCAAATAAATAATAATATTATTTTTTTTCAAAACCTTTTTTTTTACCGATTTAAATCCTATTAATCTGAAATAGATACTTATAAACTGCACATTTATTATACGTAACCAATATGTACAGTCAAGGGCAAAGATATTGACACGGCCAAAGTTGCAAAAATATGTATACACTGCCTTAATGTTAAGTGCATAAAGTTGTGTCTTTGCCCTTGACTGTACTTAAAATAACTCTTTGCAATACTTTATTTTGAATTAACTTTTTGCAGGTGTAATGTTGGTCATGCATCAACCTGCAACACAGTCGGGCAAACAGCTGGATTCTTCCTTGGCTATGTTCTGTTCTTGGCTCTTGAATCTCCATACTTCTGCAACAAGTATTTGAGAGTTGTGCCGGAAGAGGAAGGACTGGTCACATTAGCTAGTTTCTTATTCTTTTGGGGCTGGATATTCATTGTGTCAACAACTTTAATAGCATTCTTGAAACATGAGGCTCAAGAAACAACTCGCAAAAATGACAGCCAAAGCCGAGGAATTAGTGATATTGTGGATGCCTACAAGCAGTTGTATACCATTGTAAAATTGCCAGCTGTCCGGACATTAGCCCTGGTGCTATTTACAGCCAAGGTAACTATTCAACCTGCATAACTTTTAATCCACATCTGTTAACTGCTGTCTGTGTAAAGAACTCTTTACTGGTCTTATTTCCTACAGCAGGGGTGGCCAACTTGATTAGACCCAAGATCTATTGTTTACTGACGAAACCCTGTGCGATCTACCAAATAGATACTTTTTGAAATCTTAAATGAAACAGCATAGTTTGGTATTTATATTTTTTGCCTTGCTACGATCGACTGGACTAATGTCGCGATTCGCGATCAACCGATCGACCGGATGGCCACTCCTGTTCTGCAGCATATTTACCACTAATAAATTAAGTGTAATGTAGAATTTAAAACCGCTGTCAGTATTATATTTATATGTGCATGTATGTGTTTGTTTTGCCTTTCACGGATATCCACTTTAAATGAATTAGATGCAATCATTTTATTACAATCCAATATTGTAATATTGAAATGAGCTCCGGTCTATACAACATGCCTGGCCTATTTTTATTATTTATATCTTCATGGTCAGGTTTTAGGTTATTTTGACTACTAGAAACAAAGAACTATTTATTAATTACTTAGTTGAACATATACATAAATTTATTATACAGACGGCATATAAATATATTTATGTATTCAAATTAAATAATGAATAAATAGTTATTTTAGTATTCATTTAGTATCTTCTCTATACTGCTTGCTTACTTTATTTTATTGTGTTCAATAAACATAGGGGCTACTACGAAATTCGAAGTTCGTATTACCGTCCCTCTCACTCATATTAAATAATATTATCATAAGCGAGACGGCAAGATACGAAGTTCGAATTTTGCCTTTATAGTATAGGGCCATTAAATTGTATTAGTAACACTATTCTTAAATACACAGTAAATAAATGTAATATAATGTCAATTTTTTTAAATTTAAGAGTAAAACCTGTACCTCAACTTGGCTTAGTCCTCATTCCCAGTAAACAAATGCAAATAGACTGATTTCCACCATCTTCTGCTAAGTTTTAGGTTTTTATTATCCAACAACCTAATTTCATAAGTTCTTTATGTGGGCGATAAAGCCCCCTTGTGGATGTTGGAGGCGTTTAGGGGGCCAAGGTAGTAGACCGCTCAGAGGTCAAATGAAGAAGAGGTGTTAAGTATTAAGTAAGTGAAAGAAAGAAGTGGTGGCCTAGTGGTTTGACCTATCGCCTCTCAAGCAGAGGGTCGTGGGTACGAACCCCGGCTCGCACTTCTGAGTTTTTCGAAATTCATGTGCGGAATTACATTTGAAATTCACCACGAGTTTTGCGGTAAAGGAAAACATCGTGAGGAAACCTGCACAAACCTGCGAAGCGATTCAATGGTGCGTGCGAAGTTCCCAATCCGCACTGGGCCCGCGTGGGAACTATGGCCCAAGCCCTCTTGTTCTCAGAGAGGGCCTGTGCCCAGCAGTGGAACGTATATAGGCTGGGATGAAGTGAAAGAAATGAGGGAGGTTTAAAATGTGTTGGGTAAAAATGGTTAAGAACATATGCTTTATCTTTTCAGCTAGGTTTTTGCGCCAGCGATGCCGTCTCCGGGCTCAAGTTAGTGGAGGCTGGCGTGCCTAGAGAAGACTTGGCGCTCCTTGCTGTTCCGTTGGTCCCGGTGCAAATCATACTGCCAGTGGTAGGTATATTATACCATATTGTGTATACAGGTCTCTCTTTCACTCTAGGCGGGTGCCAAGGGCCCACTCACTATTCGCTAATGTATGTCTTACTATTCTAAAGTACTCATCTCAATGCCACTAATAGAAGTTCCCAAAAGATGCAAACAAATTTGCGAGTAACAGTTATTCATAGTTTTGTAATGTTATTTCCAGTTGCTAGCCCGCCACACCACAGGCCCCACGCCGCTCTCGCTGTGGCTGCACGCGTTCCCTTTCCGCTTATTGGTCGGCCCGCTCGCCGCTGCGCTTGTGGCGTTGACGCCCACGCTCATTGGAAAATCGGGACCTTCGTACGCATACCTTTTGGTACTGATGGCGCTTTATATCTTTCATCAAGTAAGTAAAAAAAAAACACCGTTTTTTTTGCAGCTACAGTTCTTTTTCTACAGCAGGGGTGGCCAACTTGATTAGACCCACCCAAGATCTACTGTTTATGACGAAACCCTAGGCGATCTACCAATTAGATACTTTTTGAAATCTTAAATAAAACAGCATAGTTCAGTATTTATATTTTTTGCCTTGCTACGATCGACTGGACTAATGTCGCGATCAACCGCTCGATCGCGATCGACCGGTTTGCCACCCCTGTTCTACAGAATATTTCCCACTAATAAATTAAGTGAAATGTAAAATTTAAAACCACTGTCAATATTATATTTATATGTGCATGTATGTGTGTGTGTGTAGCAGTTTTATTGCATGTCATTGTTGTTCCTTTCACGGATATTCACTTTAATTGAAAGCACCGTTTTTTGTTTTGCAGCTACAGTTCTTTTACTGGGTTCTAAGTCGTTTCAACCGTCGTTTTCCGTGAGTTGCGAAAATCTATGAATAATGTCCATGACGTGAAACCAATCGCAATTCTGCGCCACACATACCACACTTGTTTGTTATGTGGCCCAGAATTGGTAATTTTTAGTTGATGGACATAATTACTAGTCGATTTTCGTAATATATGTAAAACGGCTGTAGAATAGAAACGCTTCAGAGCCCTACCCTTTTACCGCTTGCCAAGGGTAGTGATGAATGTTATGTTCTGTTACTTGATGTAATTAGAGTTTCTGTGATAGACTATAACCAACGCCGTATTTAGATTCCAAAAAAGTTACCAAAGATGGCCGAACCTCACTGTCATTATCATTGTGACGTTCCAGATGTAACCAACCCATGCACATTAATAAAAAAATAGTCTTATAATATTTTGTTTTTATGTAGACCTTAAATGGCTACCGGCAGCAGAAAACTTAACAGGAAACAAAAACTCAAGAACGAAAATTACCACGAGTATAGAAAGCATTCGATCAATCCAAACGTCAGGCCATACTACGAAGTGCAAAACTGGAACTTTGTAACTTGCCATCCCGTTGACGCTTATACTCCATTTGTTTTAACATTTGAAACTTAACGGTAAAATTTGCACACTTTTTTAAATGAAACACCGGAACTAATCAAAATTGTGTGAACTTCTAAAATAAAAACATAATAAATAACGCTAATAAATGTACGTGTACGTATTTTTAGACCATTTGTGTTCGAAATACCGAGAAACGTGTTTTACAATTTGACCGTTAATTCAAACCTTAAATTAAACGGAGTATAAGTTATTTAATACGAGGGTCAGAGGGACAATACAATATGAACTTCGATTTTCGAATTTCGGGGTAGCCCCCCAGATGCCGAATGAAATGACAATTGGAGATGTCACGGTGGCCCTGTGGCCGCCAGGTTTACCATAGTTTTCCATACGTGATTTGTTGTCAATATTTTTATGCGCATATAAAATATTTATAAATAGAACCTATATACGCAAATTATGAGACCCCAAAAACCCAAACCCACCCAAATACCCAAATAGTACCCAAATGTTGTTTAAACCTAAAGTATTACCACTGTAATATAAATTTTCTTCTACAAAACAGTTTCAATCAAATATCTGTTGGTGAAATTAATATTTACATTTAAATATTTATTTATGCAGTTGCATTTAATTTTAGCTTCACAATTATATATAAATAAATAATTTACGTATGTACATTATTTAGAAATGTTAAAACTTACCGACGCAAAACTTTTTCATTTTATTGGCAACACATGATTAGTTTTTTTGGAATCTATATACGGCGTTGAGTATAGTTGGCGCTAGTATCTTGAGGTCTGTTTGAGAACTTTAACATTTGCGTCACGTTTGTGATTGGTTAATCAAATACAAGCTGCCAATGAGGGCTATCGCGTATGAATTCGCCACTAGAGGCGCTAGTGTAGCGTGAGGTTTCCGAAATGTCAAATCTCATAGTTTTTGGGTGAGCTACGCGGGTTTATTTATAATTAGAATAATTTTGTGAATACTTTGCAATATCTGAAATTAATTATGGCAAATATGCGTTCCGGGGCAAAGAATGTCTGTGTTTTGAGAAAGTTTTGTCTTTCGGAAACCTTTGTCCTCCCTTTTTTCCGAACAAAACAGGGGCTATGCAACACTGTGGCATGCTAGATATTTTTATGGTACTGTTTTAAGGTGTATTAAATATGATTTTAATCTAAACTTTGTTTTCACGCCCGTAATAACAGACTTT
>NC_133489.1:3537631-3579952 GCF_025370935.1 Choristoneura fumiferana
CAAGAGAACTGTAGGGCTACTACGAAACTCGAAGTTAGTATCGTACCGTCCCTCTCGCTCTCGTATTGAATAGCATAAGTGTCAGAGGGACCGCACGACACGAATTTCGAGTTTCGTAGTAGCTCGCGGACGTTGTCATGGAGGTTTGTTTACGGTTTGTGCTAGTGTCGCCCCCTGCGCAGAGTTTTCCTTTTGCGTAATATTCCCTATTGGTGTAATTTGTCCCAAGATATAATTTATTTATTATAATGCTTTCGTCACCATATTGCATGGATCGGCGGATTGGTGATATTCGGTGTGTCCAGGGCACGATGCACATCGACTTCAGCCGCGGCGTGCTGGAGATATCGTGCACGGGCCGCGAGAGCAGCCGCCTCGCCGCCAGCACGGCGTCCCTGTCGGGCGGGGAGCGCTCCTACAGCACCGTGGCTTTCATCATGGCGCTCTGGAGCTGCGTCGAGGTGCCGTTCTACTTCATGGACGAGTTTGACGTGTTCATGGTTAGTATTACAACTAAAATGGGAGTGATAAGTTTCTTGGGCCGCCACTCCACTAGAGCGGAGTGGGGAGAGCGGTGAGCGAGATAAAAATTCACCTATGGAATTGTATAAAAATCATGCGAAAGCGGGGTAGCGGGGCGGAGAAACGAACGCGAGCGGTCAAGCTTCACGAATGGAAGAACAGTCCGCAACTCGGCTCAGCATTACCCTCACGCTCCTCTCCGTAGGCTTGCTCTGCCAGTGGACACGCAGCCTTAAGGTAAACGTCCACTTGTCGGTATCGTACGCATCGGACGCATCGCACGCAACGGATCGTAGTATTCTTTGTATAGAAACTCATATAAGTGCGTCCACCTGTCCGCATCGTAAGCATCGCACATTTCTATACAAAGCAACAAATCCGATACGTCCGAAACGTACGATGCGGATATGTGGACGCCTACCTTTAATTGCCGGAAAACCTTCAGGCTATTACGGGCATCACTTGTCACCGCATCAGTGCCGGATTAAGACTATTTGATGCCCTAAGCAATCCACGCTTTTTTACCTTTTGTGCTAGCATTTTTTTTTTTGGTGCTGTTTATGGTGCCCCCCAAGACGAGATGCCCTAAGCAATTGCTTATTTTGCTTATGGGCTAATCCGGCACTGCATTGAATTTCGTAGTACCGGGCATTCATTTCAGTGCGCCCGAACGAGCGAGCGGATGCGGCGGCCATATTGCTATTTCGTCATGGAATGGGCTTTAAGTATGTCGTTTGTGTTCGCGAGTTGTTTTCTGCTGTTTTATATATTTGATTATATAAAATTGTTTATCGATAAAAATAATTAGTCGAAATTCGACGAAGAACTAAAGTCACTGACATTGCTGGAAAAATATGCAAATTGAAGTGGCAAAGGGCAGGCCACATCGCTCGAAGAAGAGATAATCGTTGGGGGAGAAAAGTCCTCGAGTGGCGACCACGAACCGGTGGACGAAGCGTTGGCAGGCCTGCAAGTTGTCGTTCATTGTGGCGTTCTAAGGGGGAGGCCTTTGTCCAGCAGTGGACGTCTTCCGGCTGATGATGATGATGATGAAAAATAATTAGCGGGGGTCCAAAAACCCCTGATTTTAGTATTTGTTTATCAACAGTCGGCACAGAGTATAGTTTGTTTGTGTTGTAGGACAACGTGAACCGTACGAAGGTGATGGGGCTGCTGCTGGACCACGCGCTGAGCAACCCGGCGCGGCAGTTCGTGTTCCTCACGCCGCAGGACGCCTCCACCGCCACCGCCGGACCCAACGTCAAGATACACAAGTGAGTCGCCGTCCAGCAGAGGTCGCCAAATATTTTTGGAACCGGTCGCGTCATGAAAAGTTTGAAAAATACTGCTCTAAAAAGATGGCTGACACACCTTAAATAAATTCTCATCTCTTAAGACGAGACTAGATGGCGCTACTATCGTGTGCTTGTGATTGGTTTAAGGTCACAGCTCATTATATCCACCCGATCAGCACCGCCTCGCCGCGAGCGGTTAGTATTTTTTATATGGATTTGTATGGGCATGCGCTCATTACATCACCTAAGTAGCCGTTACCGGATCGCCTCGATCGCGAGGTGTCCACGCGCGGACGGCGAGTAGACCACTCAGGGATAGTTCGCTGTTCGTACGCTTGCCCCGCGTGAACCGCGCGCGGTCGCCGTGGCGCTCCCCACCCTCATTTCATTTCATCGCCCACTCGTTGACCACGTGAGGTTCACTCGTTGTCAACGCGGCGTCCACTCGTGGGCCACCTGTCGACGAGTGGACGACGAAAGTCGAGGCGGCGCAGAAAGGCTACTACGAAATTCGAAGTTCGTATCGTACCATCCCTCTCACTCTCGTATTAAATAATATTAGCGTCTGCGGGACGGTACGATACGAACTTCGATTTTAGACTTTCGCAGTAGCCCTCTCTAGTCGGGTGCCGGGTGGCTCTAATGAGCTGTGACCTTTATAGCTAAACAAGATATCGCAAGCAAGACTGTGACAACAACTGATGCTAACGCCATCTAACGATATTTACCTGTCAGAAAACCCTTATTCCAAGACGCGGCTCTTTGCAAGATGAGCTCGAACGGCAAGCCAATAGTGAACGGAAGAGTTACTTTCTGTTACGTTTAGTTACTTTCAGACTTATTGTAATTGCCTCTCACGATAGTTTTAATTCAAAGAATAAAAACGTTTACTTACTAATTCCATTTCTTTTTCGTTACAGAATGGCAGACCCGCGCCCTTAGTATTTAAGCGTTTAATTCTAATCAAGTTGATTATTTTTACTTATAACTTTGCGAGAATGCAAATACAGTTTTATAATTTTCTTCAGTCGTGTTTTCTTTCAACAGTAATTCCTTTAGTGTTATAAAATTTTCAAGAACATATTGAATGGTGTGACGATAAAAACAACAAGTATTCCATAGTTTCAATGGCTTCTTAACTAAAGGAATACAAGTTTGTTTGTTTATACTCTTTATTGTATAAAAAGGAAATACAAAAAAGTGACAAAAGTGTCAAGTACAAGGGTGGACTTGTCTCTAAAGGAAGGAAGGACTCCTGATTGTAATAGGAATTGAAGGTGATGTCTTAAAAAATACGATAATTTCTTCAACACCATTTTATTTAATACTAGATCGCAGACATTCAAAATTTACATAAAATTTAGTGAAGATGAATGCATTGTTATTGCACAAGTGAACAATCAGAATGTCAATGAGATCACATGCACCTCAGAGCCACAACACGAGTTGGCTGACACAACAAATGCCCAGAAACCGGCGCACGCACATCGACCTCAGATCAAGCATTAAGTATGATAAGTACATATGTAGTGAGTAGTGAATAATGTTTTGTCATCATATTTTGTCGGAAAAGTTCGTATTTATTATGCTAAGTATATCAATGAGTTTCAGTAGGCAAGTTGAAAAAGCAAGATAAATGAACTTTTCCGACAAAATACGATAGTGAAACATTATTTACTACATGTGTACAGTCAGCGTCATATAGTAAGTAGCAGTCAAGATCACCAAATACTTGGAAACGTACAAAATAGTCATTACCAGTGACTCAGTCAAAGCGGTCAAATTGTTCGAGACATCCATCGTGTACAAATATACCGGAGCACGCACGTCGCCAAATACGTTATAACATTCAAGCCACATTAGTACCGTAGCAGCCAAAATATCCAGAAGTATGGGACACCACAGGAAAATTGACTTTATTACAAACCGTGTACGGTCCAATGATCCAGTTAGCTTGAAAGAGACGGAACGATCACTGACAAGTTAGTACTCTTTTCGGTGATTGTCAAAAACAAAAAGTCGAATCTTATGGAGTGTTAATTTATTTTGCACTCTACTCGAGATTCAACCTTAAACCTTTTAAATAAAGCTCTGTTTTCTAGTGTGTCCCATACTTTTGGATATTATGGCTGCTACGCTACCAGTGGTGATCTGCGTGCTCCGATTTATTTGTACACGATGGATGTCCTGAGCAATTTGATCGCTTTGATTGGGTCAATGTTAATGACTATTTGGATGTTTCCAAGTATTTGGTGATTTTGACTGCTACGTACTATATGACGCTGACTGTACAGAGATGGGTACTGCACTTCAGCCGTCGTATTTCTGCATTACTAAAGTCGTCGAAAATATCCATGAACTAAAACCAATTGGTAAACTTCGTGTCAGGCGTGCAATTACTTTTACTCCATGGACATATCTATCAGACTTTTGAAACTTGAAATGTTTCTAGGGCTTACCCGGATACCGTTTTAATTAAGTATCACTACTCCATAGCCACAGACTAAATTATTTGTGTTTGTATATAAAGGAAGTAATGTACAAGTTTTTGCGTTGCTCAAATAGATACTGTAAAATTTCGCCACTACGCAGCTACGTTCTTGTTACTTAAGGGTCAGTACAGACGGCTTGCATTCTAACTGCAACGTAACTGCCGTTTGCCCATACATTTTCCGATAATGTATGTATGTATCCTCCTCCTAGCCTATATACGTCCCACTGCTGGGCACAGGCCTCCTCTCAGAACAAGAGGGCTTGGGCCATAGTTCCTACGCGGGCCCAGTGCGGATTGGGAACTTCGCACGCACCATTGAATCGCTTCGCAGGTTTGTGCAGGTTTCTTCACGATGTTTTCCTTCACCGTAAAGCTCGTGGTAAATTTCAAATGTAACTCCGCACATGAATTTAGAAAAAATCAGAGGTGCGAGCCGGGGTTCGAACCCACGACCCTCTGCATGAGAGGCGATAGGTCGAACCACTAGGCCACCACGGCTTCTATGTATGTATGTATGTAAATACTTTATTGTACATAAAACACAAAAGTAATACAAAAAGAAAACAACAAAACACAAAGAGTACAAACGCGAACTTACCCTAAAAGGGATCTTTTCATGATATCCTAAATAAGTCAATAAATAAATAAACGTTCCATTGTAGTCGGCAAAACTGCACGCTAGATGCTTGAATGTATTGGCAGTTGTTACAGTTAGAATGCAGTTCGTGTAACGGACTTTAGTGTTGTTTTAGGGTGGTTTATGGTGTGCGGCCTGTACAACTTAAACGATCAAGACCGAACACTAAACTATGTAACGATCCAAGAGACGCAAAGCACGTGGCCTGCGACACTTACCAACCTCGCTGGTGTAAGCGTCACTGTAAAACCACCCTTAATGTAAGGTTCAAATATTAAATAATTGATTGATTCAACGATAATGAACTGCAAAATTTAGGCTTGCTCCCCGTTAACACCGTAGCGTCGTGCTACGTGCTCCACTGAGCACTTTGTGGTAACGGAGCTCTAAGATAAGGTTGTAGTTTGGTCAAATAGCAATTTATTTTGAGAATAGTTTATCCTCGTGCGGCCCAATGTGCAGAATGTACACAATAAGTTTAAGGTAGTTAGAAATCTATTTGCTTTGACATTTTTTTTCAAAATATTTATATGGTAGGTTATGGGAATCTATGGAGGCGGCACCAATTTTTTTCGCAGTAATTTAGTAGTGACAAGACGTTCGTTACGCAAAAACTGAACGATCTATTATACGTGCTCGCATGTGCATGCGCTCGTTTAGAGCCTAAACTGGCCAACTCTATGGTGAGGCAGAACGGAATACAATTGAAAAAGGATACTACTATCATACGTTTTTTTATATTAGTTTCAAATAAATTGATATAAAAATAGCTTACATCTAAAAGCGCACTATTCAATGCTAAGAATACAATTAAATTATTCTGATATAAAGTAACAAATCTATCCAAGTCTTATTTATAAGGCCGGAGCCTTGGGTAAGCGTAATCGTTCAACTAACTACGATCAATTATTCTAAAACATGAAATACCCGCCTAGTACATAGTTCGGTTATATAAAACATTCATTCTAACTTTAACACCGTAAACACACACATACAGCGTTTCAGGTAAACTATCAATTTATCAATTGTTAAAATGCATATACGTCAGTAACTTGCTAGAGTTGTTATTAAAAAGCACTTTAATTCATTAGTGAACTGACGTTATTTTAAAAAGTGAGCCGATGTCACACAGGTGCAACTAATTTGGCTTGTAAGACAGACAAATAAAGAGCCTTTTCCGCCTGTGTGATCATGCTTTATGCCCCCCTTCCATCGCGAGCGGAGCAGACTCCGCACTCCGTTTAACTTACATCGACCGGATGCATGGAAGTATTAATGAGTCTTTGACTTTCGTTTGACACGTGTCTACTTCCTGTAGAATCATCGGACTGCTGTCAAGTTAGGTCAGCTTAACAGTTACTACGAGGCAGCGGACCCGTGCATTTGTATTTCCACCGAACATCTATGAAGTGAAGTAGATAGATGCAAGTTAAACTGAGTGCGGATTCCACTCCGCTTGCGGTGGAATGTGGACATAACAGATGTCAACGAAAGATCGCGTTATTGAAATCTTTTTTTTTAGAAACAAAAGGTCATGCGAATAAAGAAAAGTATACCTTTGCTTCTCATGGTTTACTTTGAAGCATTTGATCACGTTAAACCTTAATTTGGCAATGTATTTTTTTTTTCATTCAAAAATTTTCAAGGATTTTAGATCCGCAGAGGCTTGTTTAATTCTTTTTTTATTATTTGGTCAAATAAAAGGTACTTTTCTTTGTTCACACGGAGCAAAAATATCATTGCCAGAGTCAGTCTTTCACGAGAGTGACTTTCGTCTATATTATAAATGATTTTTAACCTTCAAAAGAGAAGTTTATCAATTGGGTTGTATTTATTTTATTTTACTCGATTTCGAACGTAACATGACAGGATTTTTTTCAGCTTCCTGATGAACATCTGAGACCTTATGGTACAAAATTTATGAGAAGAAGTACCTAAGAAGAAATACATACAATTAAATAATAATGTCTAAATTTTAATTTGCTCAGTGTAATTTAGATCTTTTAGTTACTATAACACATTTTAAATATTCTTCGATTCTTACTAAAATTATGAAGATACCAATATTTTTTCTCAATCACTGCGAATACGGGATCAGTGCAGTCTTTGGTTAAAATTAACGCGGGCCTCAATTTTTCTATATACAAATTTAAGATTACACTAACGAATATCCATTTATATTTTTGTAGGACACATTCAGTCGCGTGAAACACTCATTCACCTTAGAAATAGTGCGCCAAATGCAAACATAGCTATCGGAAGTAGCTACTGTAGCTAGTATAATAAACCTTAGAATAAAAAAAGTTGCAATCGCATTGAAGATTTAGAAGGTATGTACTTTGATTCAAATTATAACTAGCTGAAATGACCTTTTTTATTCGCAGGTCATAGATAACATTTGCATCTTAGGCGCCGAAATCATTTGCAAATAAATTAAAAAAATAATCAAATTATTTACACAAAAATAAAGCAATTGCTAGATTAAATAAAAAATTAAATGATGCCTTACGTGTTCAATTTGATTTGGACGTTATGATTCGTGAACAAAACATAAATTTGGATGACTTACTGAATTACAACAAAAAAATATTCGATACAATTTTTGATTAGTAGCCTAACATGTTTAATATTATGTTTGATTGAAACGATTTGTGCAATGCATTTATTTATATACACTTATAGTAGAGATAAACACATTAACACATATATGTCACATCACATCATTTCTCAAGGTGCATTTAGACCAAAAGAACAAGAAAGCGTTTTATTCGCAATCTGATTAGTTTTTTTTAACACACAAACATCACGCCTGTATTCCCAAATGGGGTAGGCAGAGCACTTTTAAGATAACAATAAATGATGTATCACCTAGCACCTTTGCTTGAACAATGATACAACTTATGGATTATTATCATTAGTTAATAAGATTGTATTTTTTTTCTCATGTAATCGGTGACAAATAAGTTCTAGAGTAATCAATTTCTCGTAGCTTTACGATTGTCGTTGTTTTGATTTTCGTACACGCTTTTAGTGTATATGAGAAACAAATACCATCGCTTACATAAAAAAAAAACACAAAATAAAGCTTAAATGCTTTTGATCTAAAGGCACCTTGAAAGTTGATAAAACTTTACTTACGGTATTAATAATTTTGTGACAAAGCAAAAGCAAATTGCCTCGCGGTTTCGTAACAGACGATTAGGAAAACTGTATCGGCAAGGCATCTATCCTTGTCACACTTAAAATGCTTGTAAAATGTTGGAATGTTTAAATGTTTAACAGCTGTGTTGGCAGAAATGCCAATAGCGGTCACGTAAGTATACAAGATGGGATAACCTATTTATGCATCAAAATAGGAACAAATGTATGTAGTTAATTTCTTTAAGCGTAACTATATTCGATGATGGTATTTCAAACCAGGGGTTTGGCTACATTGTGTTAACGATCCTTGTCAATTTTTATTTTAAATTTTACTGTTATTGAACTATGAACTATCCTATCATCAATTCACCACATTTATTTAACAGAGGTCGTTATCGTCGGTGTAAATACAATACATAAGTTTAAAGAAGATCGTCGAACAGTTGTTAGTTCATAGGAAACTGTCATTTTAGGCTGGTCTAATTGCATCAACGATAAAAGAATCTGTTTATTTCTTTCGATGTGTGAGTATCATGCAACACACGCTTGTCAGTGAACGTATTTTTGTTTTCTTGAAATTATTGTAATATTATCAATTCTGCAGGAGTCTTCACTAATTTCAGAGTGAATCATCATAATAATCCATATCTTGTGCAAAACATTTTAAAATTAATTATGAATATTACGGCTGGTACTTACTTGGATGAGCCTGACGTCATCACTTTAGGGTGAAGCCAGACGAGCGCAATTTTTGAATCGTAATGCAGCGGAAAATACGCGGCTCACGACCCAAAAAATAACGCGCGTCAGACTTCACCTATACAGTCAAACTAACCCAACCATACGTCGAAATATTCCGCATTAAATTTAATACATCTTGTTTAGGTAGTACCACCAGAGTTGAGGTCAAGTACACAAGAACATGTCGTGTAATGACAGCAGGATTTTGATATTTACTCATTCATTTCATTCATTCTCCTTTCGTGCAATGAGTTCTTTTTGTAGCCGTGTGTGTCATTCACTTCAACTCTCGTGGCACTACCTATAGTACCCCTGCCCCTGCACGTCTCTCCGAATGAAGGGCTTGGGGCTAGTGCCCACGTGGGCCAAATGCACTTAGATTTAAACAAAATACGTTTTTAGTAAAGCATCCATAACATTTAGTACGTTTTAGTAAACATGCATCACACATTAGTTTTCGAGCGAGACTAAATTGGTGAATTGACAATGATTTTCGCTCCATAAATCTTAGGTCCACTTGCAGCAAATAAATCTAGTTTAGTTCAAAGCCCAATTTAGTGGTATCTAAATGTATGAAACTGGCCTTAAAACAGTCAAACCAGACAGTTTTCGCTGCAATTGGCCTTTAATCATAAAATACTTGCCAGGGAGTTGTATAAAATAAAACTTGTCCAAAGGTACTTTAACTCGCTAGCCTTTGTAGGGGTCATAAGCCATCTGTCCCTTTTACACACGCCGTTAAGAAAGGTATAAAATATATTAACATACTTTATGTCCGCGGCAGACGACATTATGCTACAACTTCGTCTTAGTATAAATATAAAAGGTGGTAATATGCTTAACCAACTAATGTATTTACAATGCCGACTATGTATTTGGGCTTATATCCAACTTGTAACTACATCAAATCAGAGCAATCTTAGGGCTTGCCGGGGCCTCCAGGCACCAATTCATAGACAACAAAAATTCATTCATTTGTGTAAGTAAACGAATATATCGGACTTTCGGTGCTGCCGCGTGAGAAAGACGGTAGGTACTGCATTAATTGAAGGTTTTTCGCTGGAATATCGCTAGATGGCGTTGGTATTATGTGATCCGTTTGATATTTCAGACACGTTTGGGATTGGTTCATGTTATAACTGAACTAGCGACCCGCCCCGGCCTCGCTGGGTGCAATTGTGATAAAAAGGGGTGAAAAAGTGAAGATTAATTTTTCATGTGTCTTTCTCCAAAACTATACCCGAGGGAAGCTAGGCACGTCGCTAGTTATACGTACAAGTATAATGCCTGACTAAGACCACGCTAGATCAATTGTTCGTCGAAATTGTAGAATTGATAAATCTTCAGTGACAAAATATCTAACTGATGGCTAAAAACGCATTGTATAGTTTGAAAACAACCTAAGCATACATAGATTATAGACGGCGGGAAGTGACTTTGTTATATACTATGTAAAGATGAGCCAATCTGATTTCTTGTCAATGGCACCATGTAGCGATATCTCGTAATTCAGAAAACCCTCATTGCCTGTCTTTATAAAACCATTTAAGTATCATTTAAGTTACATAGACAGTTCTCATATAGTTTTAATGACGGCACTATCAAAAAAATCTGTCAGATGGAAATTATTTCACATCGATTCTGTTCATAGGTGTCGATACGACACAAAATCAGGAAGAGTATTACAAAACCACAATTTACATTACAGGTTCCTTACATCAGTCAGATTATACCAGAGGGCCTACTCCGAAATTCGAAAATCGAAGTTCGTATCGTACCGTCCCTCTCACTCTCGCATTAAATAGTATAAGTGTCAGAGGGACGGAACGACACGGACTTCGATTTTCGAATTTCAGAGTAGCCCCGCTGTAATGTATTTGCGGCTCCGTAAAATCGTCCCCATTTTCAAAACTAATAAAATACTAGTCTTAAGAGTCATAAAAGCAATATTATTAGCTTATTATTACCTAACTTTAGGTATAACCATCCAGTTTAAGAATCTATAAACACTAGATAGTCTTCCAAAGAACCAAGCCGTAGCTAAATTTCAACAATAGTACATTTATAAAAAGTAAACACATCCACTTATGCACACAACTCGCAGTGACCACAATCATCAAGTATGACGTGTGTAAGCTAGTTACACAAATTACAAGGTACAAGACTACTCCGACAGAGCGACATTGGCGCGGCGTCGAAAAAGGTTTCATATTTAGTGCCAGTAACATCGTGCCAAGGGCATGCCATTCCGGCTCTTCTTTAATCACATGTACGTCGTTAGCCCTGTGGGTCCTCGGTGTAATGCTACTGGCACTATTTTACTGGCATTGTGTAAGGCCTACTGTCCACGTAGAGCGCACATCATTTGAAGCTTGTGTGCAGTGTTGCATCCTGCGTAGGAATTAACATGTGGCCACGGTGTCGCCACGTATCATGACCCGCGTAACGTAGAGCGTATGACGTGCGATCTACGTGGACAGTAAACCTAAACTAGTATCTCTGTCGCTCCATCGAGGCGGTACCGCCCCGTTTTTTCCTGTACTCTGCGTTGGCTGCTAAGGGCTTAAAGTCTTAAAACCCACTTTCTCAAAATAGGCACTTCTGCAAAAGACCATTTTCTGAAAAATGTGCACTCCCAACACCAAATTAGGGCGTTTTCTCCATATGTACACAAATTTACACGTTTACAAAACGGTACAGTCAGTTCCCTAACATAAGTAGCCACTTTGCTATGCAGTTACAATGAAACACAAGATACTCATGGTAGGAAACTAACTATACATACATATTTGACACGGCCGTTTATATAATATGTACAAATACGGCTCTTGTGATCCTTCTAGAAAAGCGCACCTTTAGAGAATAAAGAATACATACTCTGAGAAAGTGGGTTTCAAATAATCGCGCGTAGAGCGGACCTTTGTCACGGCATGCCCGGCCAGTACTCGTATCATATTGTGTCACCTATATACCTAGCTGAGTGCACAAGTGAACGCGTCCTATTCGTCGAGCAACCGCACGTCGGGCCTCGTGGAGGGGGTCTTGGTGGTGGGTGTCTTGGGGCTCTTCTGGTCGGACTGCGGCGGCGTGGGCGGGAACACGTGCTCCACCGACGTGGACGCCGACGGCTGCTCGTTGTGGTACTGGAGGACTTTGTCCTGGAAAGACGGTTGGAATTTATTAACGATTGAGTAGTATAGTGCTAGAGGTCCAGTCCAACGTTCGATAGAGACATATTGGTAGAGTCAATCGGTTTCGATTCCAATTGGAGTTTTGGTTTCGGTAGATTATTCTAAACTAAATTTGGGAGCTATCGGCGTCGTGTAATGGCTCTATCACCTCGCACTTGCAAATTTTTTGTGGCTACGGTGTAATTCCAAATTAAAATACAATTGATGCTGACTCTTTTTTAGAGCTACCTAACAATAACCTAACCCAACCTGATAGTTATGTTTTATTTATTATTGTTTGCTTATACCCAAGTGCTGAATTTTGCGGAAATATTATTTTCTTTTCTACCTAAATTCAGTCTTATGCTTAGTTCAGTAATGTCAAAACTATAGACTAAATCAAGACATTCCTTTAAGGCGGCCTTAGATTTCTGTACTTAATTTTATTGACAAAAATGAGCAAATGGGTCACCTGATATTGAAAAGATATTGTATTGTAATGGTGGTGACACCAAATATCACCGAAAAACACAGTGGGTTCAGCTACGGTGACTGCCTGTAGAGCAGACGTTTTCAACCGACGTGCCGCGTATATTTCCAGGTGTGCCGCGATCGCCGAAAAGGTGTCAACGAAACCCTATTAATAAGCCTCCGCTGTCCGTTGTTATACATATTATAGGCATACTGCACGGAACCCTTTAGGTAAGATTGGTTTTTTGGAATCTTTTTGTATTTTTTATTTCAATTCCAAATTTTTACTTTTACGGTCATCCCGTAAAACCTAAATTGAAAATACAAACTGAAAATATAGACGCACAGAAAAACCAGAAAAATAAGACCAGCACTGGGAATCGTACCCAGGTCCTCGGCATTCCGTGCCGTGTGCTATACCGCTACACCACTGCTGGACAACGGTACAGACACGAATTTCCCCTATGCACCACATATCCCAGCTTGTTTGTTTCTTATTTAGCCACTTAAGCAGTGACGCTAGCGACATCTATACCGTAGCCCTCATCCGAGAAACTTTCGGTACGCACCAGTCCGACTCGCACTTGGCTATTTTTACTGGCGTGCCGTGAAAACCAAAAGGTTGAAAATGCCTGCTGTAGAGCCTTATTTTGAGTTGCTACATACATACTACATAGAATTAAGCTAAGGAATAATACCTTCGAGCTAAGCCTAGGCCTTTGTTTTAAACTAAAGTGAAGGGCACCAAGTAAGATTCTATTGTCAAGAAGACATTAATATCAAAGGCGTATTATAAAGTTAATGATTATATCATGGACAGGGATATTTGGAAATAATTCCGATCCGCATTAGCGATCCCTTCAAATAGCGAACCTACTGTGTTAAAAATAAAGTTGTGTTAAATACTTGTTATGTATACATATCATTTATTAATATTGTAAATCTGTTTAAAAAAATATATACCTCGTTGAGTTTCTTGCCAGATTCTTCTCAGCAGAGGTTTTTCCGAACCGGTGGTAGATTTTTTTTGACATTCATAAGTGCTTGTTATAGCCTAAATTGAATAAAGATATTTTGACTTTGACTTTGACTTAAGAGGTGAAGATCAGACACTGTACAAACTAAAAGAACCAATCGTGCTGCAATTCCATAAGTATTGGTGGTGGTAAGTTACATAGTATTCCAACATTCGTGACATATTATCAGTTTACGTGGCCTCTAAACTAAATCGCCAGTCGCAACGTCTCACACGAGCCTCTAAGGAGGCCGTGTAAGTGATTTCTTGCCGTCATTAAAAGCTCGTTTATCGACGTTACTACATTATACGCGTAGGCGGCCGATTTATTGTCATGCTAGATCGTTTTGAAACCTCGGTTTTATTGAAGCGATAAAATTCGACAAACTGCGGGTTGCTCAAGATAATAGATTTTTTTGGGAATATTTTCTTCTTCTGTTTAAAAGAATATGAATTAGCTAGATTTCATCCCATAGGAATTTCTAGAAATCCCGATATCCCTACAGTGACGGGATAAAATCCCAAAATTTGAACCGCTAGGACTCCATGAAATTTAGCGCGGGTGTTTTTATGCAACGTTAAGGAAATGCACGTAATTTCTGGGAGTTCCTGAGGGAGTTTTTGCGGAATTCTGGAATGTCAATTCAATTGCTGGATCCAATGGCAATGGTGGTCAGACCTATAGCGTCTCAAGCACAGGGTCGTGAGTTCGAGCCTGGGTTCGCACCCACGAACTTTTGTACGGAATTCCTTTTGAAATTTATCATGAGCTTTTATGGTGACGGAAAACGGGAGTAAACCTTTAAGCTTCACGGTGAAGGAGCACGGTTCAATTCAATGACGTGAGTGTAGTTCCCAATCCGTACTGGGCCGGCGTAGGAGCTATGGCCCTAACCTTCTCATTTCGCATCGCCTGTACCTTGCAGAGGCAACTGAATCACGTACCAGGGTGGAAACTTTTCATAACCAATTTCGCTATGATTTCTTTGGCTGACGTATGGGATGTCAACATGACAAAGTTTCCACCCTGGTACAGTAAGTGCAAAAATATACTTATCTAACACGTCAACAATATGTACCACAGAATCTTATTCCGACGTAATAAGGCCGTGGTAACATTATTTTTGTGTGGTTCGAATAGACACTTATTTTTGCACTTGACTGTACGTGATTCAGTTTCCTTGACCGTATAATAGGTCGAGATGGCAATGGCACTCACAAACATGTCCAGCGTGACATTATGCGACTGTATGCGGTGACTCTCGTCCACGTTGAGGTCCGGACAGATGAGGTCGAGCCCGCCGGCGCGCTGCAGGAACTCGCCGTCGCCGCCGCGCACCGCCCGCGCGGGGCCGCTCTCGCGGACCACCGCCACCGACGGCGCCAGCCACCGGTAGCACGGCTCCAGGGCTTCCCAGCTGTAACCTGGAGAGAGGTTGATATGCAGTTCGGAACGATGCATTACCAAGACAATTGTGCTCATTAGCAGTGTCGTATGATGCAGGCTAACATGTTTGCAACCCCCTAAATACATAAAATCCAAGGATCTTGGGTTAAGGGCGTAATGAGTTATACCTAGTGCCATCCACGAAGACGCGTGATTTTGTTAAAATTAGCCATTAATGGCATTGTAATAAGAACCACGGCACGCATCATCGTGAATGACTCTACCTATAGATGTATGTACTACAGGGGCGTGTCGCTCATGTACTCGCTGCGGGGGCGGGGGCGGCGGATGCAGCTGCTGGCGCCACCTCTGAGTTGCGCCAACGACATCCTTCATTTTTGTATAAATAATATATTTTTAAATAATACATATTTTTTTACATTTTAAACGAATTGCTTACAATGCAAGATGACTAAGTAAGTATTATACTTACAAAGTAAAATGTCTAAGTACTTTTGCAGGTGGTAGAACCTTGTGCAAGGTCCGCCCGGATTGCTACCACCATCTTGCTCGCTAATCCTGCCGTGAAGCAGCAGTGCTTGCACTGTTGTGTTTCGGCGTGGAGAGTAAGACAGCCGGTGAAATTACTGGCACTTGAAGTATCCCATCTTAGGCCTCTAGGTTGGCAACGCATCTGCAATACCCCTGGTGTTGCAGATGTTTATGGGCGGTGGTGATCTCTTACCATCAGGAGACCCACTTGCTCGTTTACCATCCAGTCGAATAAAAAAAAACCTTGAATGCCGTCTACGAAAATCGTCTACTTGCTAAAACGACCACCAAGCAAAATGTCTAAGTAGTTGAATGTCTTGGAAAACAATTATGCAATACCTGCATTAGAAATTCAGCATAATGCTGAGTTTTCAGCTGTATAAAGTGAATAAATGAATTAAAATGCCTGCAAACCAGATATCGTATCATTATTAGGTATTCGTTAAGTACGAGGGAGGAGAAGTGGTTAGGAAAAACTGTAACTACAGCGCGCGAGTCGAGCGAGCGAAGCGCGCGTGCTGCGGCAGCGGCCGGAGAAGCGCCAGAAGTATTTCTTTAAACGTCTTGCTTTTGAGACATCCTGTTTATAGGGCATCTTGCTTATTGGACATCTTACTTTGTATGCAACTTGCTCATAACGGTAATTTAATAACACTATGACGTCAAGGAAAATATCCCAAGTATACCTATGTAGTAAACGTAATCTAGATTTATATTGCTGATTGTACAACCAAAAAGTGCTAATCGAGACAAATTTGAAATATCTTTAGTTTAGGTATCAGAATGCTGATACGCATACTATATTTGGCGCAAACTTGTTTCAACGAATTTGGCTGCATTTTAAACAAATTCCCTGTTCCGTGAATTGCATAATTCATGAACGCAGTTTTGCGTCTGATACGTTTTTGAATAAAATTTGGATACATGGGCCAATCAACTATTTTACCGACACTTTGGGCGTCTCCTGCGTTACCAAAAAATCGTACTTCCAACAAGATATTTCACGGTTTAATAGGTTGAACTTACGTAGGATGGCATGTATTCATGTACACCATCTACTAAATTACAGAAAAAACATGTTTACTTACAAATATTTGCAATTGTTTGAAAAATATCGCGGGCAGATTAGTGTCGGTAAAGAAGATGATTGGCCTACATACAACTGTTTTGTTTATCTTGCCTAGTGTGGGACCAACGAAAAGCAATTTGTAAAGCGATACTTTTTTAATAAACTACTAGCTTCTGCACGCGGCTCCGCCCGCGTGGTATTCGGTTATCGCGCGCTATTCCCTCGGGACGGGAACTGTGCATTTTTCCGGGATAAAAAGTAGCCTATGTCACTCTCGGGCCCATAAACTATCTCTATGCCAAAAATCACGTCGATCCGTCGCTCCGTTACGGCGTGAAAGACGGACAAACACACAAACATTCAAACACACTTTCGCATTTATAATATTAGTATGGATTAGTTATTTTAGAAGAGGCCATGGATGGGAAACAATTAAAATGCATTGTCTTATAGAGACAGGTAAAAAAAAATTGAAATAAATGAATTGCTAGAAACAAAAGCACTAAGTATACTTTTTGACACAAGATCCGCTCTAGCGGCACGTATCGTCAACTGTCCGCATCGCTGTCACATTCGCGAACGCGTTCGAGACTAATACAACAAAAAACTTACAAGATTCAATCAACTTACCTGACACTCTCATAGCGAGGTTCTTGTCAAACGCGTGCGCTATAGCGGACGCAGCCACCGCACTGTACGCGAACTGGTTCACTTCAACATGTAACACCGCCAAGTCTATCAACTGTCCACACACAACGAACTCCAACGACGAATACTGGGGAAATACGAATGTGTAGCCCCGCAGAGCGTTCGCGCCTACATCACTTTCACTTATTAGCCTACGTTTTGCACTGCGTCCTTCGCTTGCTAACTGCATGTATATGTTTAGCCAACTGTTCATGGTAATAGGGGTTATGTTCCAGGATAAGATCTTCAGTATGAGCATTTCTTCTAGGAGGATCTCGTCCGTGGTGCAGGCGCCGTCTGTGACGTACGCGAATTCGCCTATTTTCGGTGGGTACACTTCTTCGACTTTTGCGGCGATGAAGAGGCATGTTATACCTGGAATGGGGAGGTTGTTTTAACTTATATTGCCTAGACTAAGTACGCGTAAACGCTAATGGTTTAAAATTTTCGGGATTTAACTAAATTTCTATGGGAATTCCCATTAGTTTAATAGTGGTTTTCATAAGCGTTCTGCGCCAAATTTCATGCCTCTAACCCTAGCGGTATTTCAGAATTTATATGCCAAATTACATTTGTAATTTATATGATTATTTGTGAAGGGAATCCTATACACACCTGCAAAGCAAATTCATAGTCTGTGTTAAGTTCTCAATCTGCAATGGGCCCACGTGGGAACTACAGCCGAAGCCCTCTCGATCTAAGAAGCCAAACCCCAGCAGTATATAATGTTTTTTTTATAAAATGAGTGTTTTTTATTATTTAAATATTTACTTATCTCGATAAAACCATAATTGATAATTTCATTAATTACATTCGAAGCAACAGGAAAACAAATACAAAAATAAAATGTACAAGTATTTATACAAACTAGCAAATCATTATTTAATTTCGATCTTCCATTTAAGATGCCTGGCCATTTTATCTATTGTCATTAAGTGATTTGATTACTAATTAGATAGCCCATGTATTTCTCCACCCACAGTATGAAGACACTAGGTACATTATGAGCTCTAATGATACTCCTTACCCAGAGATTACCACGAACTTTTCAGTGAGCAGGCCCCTCTGCCCCACTGGGCACACTGGGCACGTGCCCAGGGCCCCGCAATGGATTGGAGCCGCCTAGTCCCTTCTCCATTAACAAACGATAACCAATAACTAAATAGTGCCTTATTATGGTCATAGGGTATCCAAATTCAAAATTCAAATTCAAATGATTTATTCAGTAAATAGGCCGCAATGGGCACTTTTACACGTCATTTTTTTAAACTACCAGCGCTTTCGGAAAGACCATCATTGCCAAGAAGAATGCGCCGCAAGAAACTTGGCAGAAAGTCATTTTTTCATAAAAATATAATTACAAATAAAATACTTAAAAACTATATTATACAATTAAAGAAAAAAAAAATACAAAAAATAATAATAAAAGAAATACAGGGATGTATGGGATCCATTATCCTAATGTGCCCAGGGCTTCTAATAGGTGAAAGACGGCCCTGTCAGCGAGGATTCAATGGCGTGTGTGAAGAGTTCCCAACACCCATTAGGAGTATGTGGAAAGAGGCCCAACTCTCTCGATTTACGAGGTGTGGCGACTTGGGAAGTGCGAGTTGATAAGAATACTTACCAATCAGCTGCAGCCGTCCCTTTTGCACGTCATCTGTGTTGGTGAGATAACGGTCCACATAGTCCACTGTCAAATGGAACGTCTCACGATGTAGCTTATATACTTCGCACACCTGAACAAAAAGAAAAGAAAAATCGTCGTAGTATCAAATAGGGTAACAGTAAGTTTTTGGCCATCTTAGGACTGTTTTTGGCTAGTTGACACTTGAAGTAATATATAAAAAGTTGTAGTGTTAAAACAATATGTTTAGTGAGTTTCAAAAGTTTATACTGTAACGAATAAAGTTTGTAATGTTTTATTACTATAAATTTATTTCAAACGTATATTTAAACAATAAATGGCATAAACGGTACTTCTATTCTGCCCTACATATTAAAATATTAGTCCCGCAGTTATGTTATTAATAGCCAAAATAAAAAAATACGCGTCCAATATATTTTTTTAGCCGGGACATTAGCCTATTGCAGGGCTCGGCAACCTTTTGAGTCGGAAGAGTCAAAAATTACAACTTACAAAATTTCAAAGTTTTTAAAGAGCCACATTTTTTTTTCTTGCCAACAATAATAGTACCTGCTTGCATAAATAAAGTTTTTTGATAAAAAAAAACTAATCTATTTATTCATATGAAAAAATATCTATTTATTCATATTATGTAAGTAGAGTAGTGTTTTTTCACAACAAATTAGATAATATCGCACCTTCGTAGTACAAGGGCATAATAGTCTAAAAATCGAAATATTAGAAAAAGTGAAATTATTCCCTTGTTCTACCGAAGGTGCGATATGTATACGGTATTGGTAAATAATATTAATATTATTATATATTAAATTAAATAATATAAATAAATCTAATCTAATCTATTTGCGCATGGAACTAAAGAGCCGCAGCTTCACATTAAGAGCCCCATGTGGCCCGCGAGCCGCAGGTTGCCAACCCCTGGCCTATTGCATAAATAAGTGTGTGGATAAATGATGAGCCGTCGAGTAAGCTCTACGTAACCTAACTATCTTACAAAAGTTGATAAGCCCCCGACATGATAATTTCAAAGTTTTATCTTAAAAACATCTAAACCGATTTTGATGAAACATAGCTAAGAACCATCGCTAGAAAACCTGCTTTCGAATATAAAAGCCGCATCCAAATAGGTCCCCCGTTTCAGAGCTACGATGCCACGGACCGACACACACAGAGCGGTTAAACTTATAACACCCCTTAGCTGCACGCAATAAACTTTATCGATGAATGTTTGTTATTTCGGCTTGTGGAAACCGTCAGATTATATATTTCGTAATTCTTGAATTATTCCCTTCATAAAATAAAGAACCACGCTCGAGAATGTCGAGATGAAGTTTTTTTTTACAACTTTCTAGCCCTACCCTTCTTTACGTCACTAAATTGTCAGATTAGTAGAATAACACGTTTTAGTATGTAACTAACTCATCCTACCTTAATCTGACGCGCTCGGGAATTTCAGATGATGAATCTTTTTTTACTAATCTGATCCTTTATCCTTGACGGGCGGCCATGTATATGGCTCATAGTTGGTGGAAGGACTTAACCGGGTACAAGGTATCCCCTGTATATTAATCTGTCGCGCTTTAGTAAATCCCGAATCGGGACTATTATTTTGCGTCGGGGGTTAGGGTACGACTGAAGCCGATCACTGTCAGACGCGACGTGACTTATACCTCAAATCTTGGCGCGAAACAGTAGAGTGAAATTCGTCCGAGCGCCGTATCCTGATACAAGTGGCCCGAAAGCCCTGGCTTGTACAAATTCCCGTGAATGGTTTGTTGACTCCCGGATGCGGTTGTACTATCTTTTACCAAACTATCATATCATTAAGAATTGCCCGGATGCCACTAGCGATACACGGGTTAAGCTTTTGGCTACATGCCCTGTAACTAAGAAGTGGACAATTCCAAGTTCGTATCTTACCGTCCCGCTGTTTCTAAATCTAATCTAATCAATCTATCTATCTCCTCCTGGGTCCTGACATTTTTTAACAAACTTAGTGCTTAAGACCTAGAACGTGGTTGACCTGCTTTGTTATTTTGGTGCCGAATATGATTTTGTACCTTTCGGCGTCGAGACCCTTGGTCCGTGGGGCCCTGGCGCTCTGAGTCTCTTCAAAGATCTATCAAAGAGACTCAGAGATACCACAGGAGACCGAAGAGCTGGCAGTTTCCTCGCTCAACGCATCAGTCTTGCGATCCAGCGGGGAAATGCTGCCAGCATCTTTGGTACCATGCCGCAGGGTCCATTTTTAGATTTATTATAGTTTTAGTTTATTTAATTTTATTGTACCTAATATACCTTTTTTATAGTTGGACCTGTATTGTTCTGGAAATAAAGTCTTTTATAATATTTTGGATATTATTTCAAAAATCTTAGAATTCTTTATTCAATGAACAATATTCTTAGTGTTAATTGGTCCTTTATAAAGTATGCGAGGACCCAGGAGGATCTAATACCTTTAAACAAGCAATTCTTATTTATATAATATATAAAATAAATAAATCTCGGAAACTATCTATCTTGATCTCATCTCTGGGAAAACACTTATTGGCGAGTTTTAGCCCGAGCGAAGTAGCCGTGAGAGGGACGGTACGATACGAACTTGGATTTTCGAATTTCGAAGTAAACCCCCAGAGAGGCGTAGGCGACGTGGGCCACAGAGTACGCTAGCTGACAAGGTTTGCACGGAGCGGATTCACGCCTATTGAAAAAACCGGCCAAGAGCGTGTCGGACACGCCCAAAATAGGGTTCCGTAGCCATTACGAATAAATTAAGTAATATTTTTTACCTTACCTGCTATTTACTCTTAGGGGCTGTTTCACCATCCATTGATTAGTGTTAACTGGCGGTTAGGTGTGATGCCGTCTGTATTTGTTTTGTTCGAACAGACGGAGACGGCATCACATTTAACCGTCGGTTAACGCTAATCAATGGATGGTGAAACAGCCCCTTAAACTACTAATAATTCTCAAGCAAACTTAGCCGTTACAGTTTTCCTTGAAAGTTTGATATACTTACTACCCTTCTGATTTTTTTCAAATTTTTCCACGAACCGGTTTAGATTTTAGAGGGGGGGGGGGCTCGATTTTAATGAAAATTTGCACTTAAAGTTGAATATTTTGCAATCAAATCACTGAATCGAAAAATCGTTTCAGCAACCCCCTAATGATTAAAAGACCTATCCAACGATACCCCAAACTACAAGGTTGGATGAGAAAAAAATATCACCCCCACTTTACGTCTATGGGAGGTACACTAATAAAAAGGACCCCGTCTGTTAGTCAAAGTCAAGTCAAAGTCAAAATATCTTTATTCAATTTAGGCTATAACAAGCACTTGGGACAATCAACTATTTTACCGACACTTTGGGCGTCTCCTGCGTTACCAAAATTGTCTCTGGCGTTACCAAAAAATCGTACTTCCAACAAGATATTTCAACTAGTTGAACTTACGTAGGATGGCATGTATTCATGTACACCATCTATTAAATAACAGAAAAAAGCATGTTTACTTACAAAAATCTGCAATTGTTTGAAAAATGTCGCGGGCAGATTAGTGTCGGTAAAAAAGTTGATTGTCCCACTTATGAATGTCAAAAATAATCTACCACCGGTTCGGAAAAACCTCTGCTGAGAAGAATCCGGCAAGAAACTCAACGAGGTATATATATATTTTTTTTGAAACAGATTTACAATATTATTAAATGATATCACAAGTATTTAACACAACTTTATTTTTAACACAGTAGGTTCGCTATTTGAAGGGATCGCTAATGCGGATCGGAATTATTTCCAAATATCCCTGTCCATGATATAATCATTAACTTTATAATACGCCTTTGATATTAATGTCTTCTTGACAATAGATCTGAATTTTGTATCCGTTTCATTTATAATTTTTTTTTGGATTTTATTATAAAAACGCATGCAATTTCCCAGAAAAGACTTAGTCTTCTTGTATAGGTAGTTTACAACTTTAAACGGTTGACATTTTCCTTAAATCCTTACTGTTTAAGGAAGTCAAATCAGGTGAGTATTATAAATTTATTAAGTATAATGGGTGGAGGTTAAATGGAGGTCAGAGTGGAGGTCGTGCGTATTGTTCGCGAGATAGAGAACAGACGGGCGTGACGTCGTATCGCTTTTTGAACTGACAACCGATTAGCAAACTTGAGAACCTGACTATAGGAGTTATCCATAAATTACGTCACACATTTAGAGCGCGGGGCGAACGGTTTGTGACACAGGAAGCAAATAATAGGAATTTTCATAGCAATATGTGTGACAAGGGGGAGGGCAGAGGGTGGGTTAAACTTAAAACTCGAATAACTCGATAACTACTAAATTTGGACCCCTGGTTGACTGGGCCAAAAACATTGCAAATAAGCTTTAGAACAGTCCCTTACAAGGAATAGGTCGAATTACCAGTCACCCTGTATGTATATCATACTCTTTGATGAATTATAACTGGTACTAGCTTTTGCCCGCGGCATCGCCCGCTTGGTATTCGGTTATCGCGTGCTGTTCCCTCGGGAGCTGTGCATTTTTCCGGGATAAAAAGTAATCTATGTCACTCTCGGGCCCATAAACTATCTCTATGCCAAAAATGTCGACCTCTATGTCGATCCGTCGCTCCGTTACGGCGTGAAAGACGGACAAACACACAAACACACTTTCGCATTTATAATATTAGTAAGTACGGATGGATAATTAATCAAAGATCATACTAGACTTTACCCGCGTTGGATCAAAACCAAACCATTGGATCTAAAAGTCGAATTGAAATTCCAGACTTTTTACAGAATTCCCAAAAATTACACTGGGTTGTGGTCGTGGTCTTCACTTACATTGTATGGCGAAAACCCACGCAAAATTGAATGTCTCTTTACTTAGCGGTAAAGATTTCGGGATTGCCCACCTATCTGTATACCAAATTTCATAGAAAAAAACCGCCACCCGTTTTAACGTGATGGAGTAACAAAATAAGCACGCGTACGCACGCACATACAAAGTTTCACATTTCGAACGCGTAAATTAAATATTTAGATCCAGCAGTTGAATTCAAATTCCGGGATTTTTTTTTCGACGACCAGATGGCCAAGTGGTTAGAGAACCTGACTACGAAGCTTGAGGGTTCGATTCCCGGCCGGGGCAGATATTTGTATGAATAATACGAATGTTTGTTCTCGGGTTTTGGGTGTTTAATATGTATTAATCTACATAAGTATGTTTATCCGTTGCCTAGTATCCATAGTACAAGCTTTGCTTAGTATGGGACTAGGTCAATTGGTGTCAAGTGTCCCATGATATTTATTCATTTATTTTATTTAATAAATTCCCAATAACTACATTCGAGACCCGATCCCGTTGGAATATCGAGAAAAAAAGTAACTTATGTGTTATTCCAGACATCCAGCTATCTACATACCAAATCTCATCCTCAGTCGTTTTAGTATGAAAGAGGAACAAAAAAAAAAACCCCTGAGAATTCTCAAAAATGGTCTTCGTTGACGTTACAGTAAAAACAACCGTGCCAAATTTCATGACCCTAAACGCCGCGGTTGAGAATTCAGGATTTTATCCCGATCCCGTTGGAATATCGGGTTAAAAGTAACCTAAGTGTTATTCCAGACGTCCAGCTATCTACATACCAAATTTCATCAAAGTCTCATCAGCCGTTTTAACGTGATGGAGTAACAAACAAAACACGCGCACGCACACACTAAAACTTCCTCTCAAACTTTCACATTTATATATTGGGATAGGTATATTATATTAATAAAAAATTTGTGGAGCTTAAAAAGACATTATTTACATGTTTTTCTTTAGTACTTAACTAGCATTATCCCCAGCTTCGATCCCAGTGAAAAATAAAACCGGACAAGTGCGATTCGGACTCGCGCACGAAGGGTTCAGTACTATTATTTATACAACATTAGACATGAGCAAAACAACGGCAAAAAACACGTTTGTTGTATGGGAGCCCCCTTGGATATTTTATTTTAATTTATTTTCATTCTGAGAGGCCTGTGCCCAGCAGTGGGACGTATATAGGCTGCGATGAATGAATACAACTTAATATTCTGTAAATATTTCAAGCGTCTACCTGTTGCCATTATTAATATTGAGCAAAAAAATCACGTTTGCTGTATGGGAGTGGGAGACCCACTTAAATATTTATTTTATTCTGTTTTTAGTATTTGTTGTTATAGCGGCATCAGAAATCAGAGTTTGCGTGGTGTCAGGTTAGAATTACACCTCTCCATTTCGTCCGTGGATGTCGTAAGAGGCGACAAAGGGTGGTTAAGCAGTGTTTTTCAAACTTTTTCAGGACGCGACTTCCCTTAGTTTGAAAAATATTTGGCGACTGCTTCCTCCACTTACAGTTATTTGTAATTATCTTACATTGATAATACAAGCATTGAATAATCATACACAATAACGGTGGGAGTATTTGAAAGATATTGCGACCCCCTTAAGAGGCATCCGCAACCCCCGGGGGTCGCGACCCACAGATTGAAAAACACTGGGTTAAGGTATACTATACCGTAGGCGACAGGCTAGCAACCTGTCACTATTGTACCGTTTTTGTCAAACTTTAAACCTAAAATTGCTAAAAGTGGCTCCGAAGCGGTAACGTTTCGTGTGCTCTGCCTACCCCATTTGGGAATACAGGCGTGATGTTTGTGTGTGTGTGTGAAATTAGAGTTTATGAGAAACAGCCTTGCGACTGACAGAGGAGTCTTAGTACTAGGGTCCCTTTGGGTACGGAACCCTAAAAACTGGCTATCTCTCTTTATCCCGTGAGAATTTAAAAAAATCCCTTCTTAGTGCATCTTTATGATCCTCATATTCTTATACAAGGTGTTAATGAAATACATAACTGAAAACCTCAGGCACCCCAAAATTTTTTTTTAATTTTAAGTGAGTCGATTGCATTTAGTTTTGAATACCATGATTATTTTGCTTAGTCAGTAATTCTACTTCATTTCTAACTCTACGCTTATAATTATATTGTATTAAGTATACTTGTCAGTTGCGTTTTGATGTTTTTAGAACAAAATAACACATTGACAGCAAAACGTCCAGTATTAAATTATCGAAATAGTATGCAACCTCGCTAAAATATTTAATTGGCGCATGTTGCAGTCGTAACTTTTAGACTGGGCGCAATAAAAAAAAGGATTTTAAAACACAAACACAACCTAATTTAAAACATAGTGCAATCGATTCTACTCTCGATTCTGAGCAAACTACTTTCTGGTTATTTAATTAACACCTTGTATATACGAGTATGTCTGCCAAATTTCAAGTCTGCTCTAGAGGTTTGGGTTTTTCTGTCAGTCAATCAGTCACGTTACTTTTTTATAGGTATAGATGACTGCTTCGAGGGTATTTTAATACCAGCCGTATAATCATATCAGCCGTAAGACATAAGCCTCCCCCCCTCCCCCATAGAGCTCCAGTTGCTTCGGTTGGAAGCGGCCTGCATCCACCGTGAACCCGCGGTTTTAACCAGGTCATCCATCTCGTTGGTGGACGTCCTACGCTGCCCTTGACGATCCGCTTTACTAGTACGATACGATAACTAACTATTGTCAGCTACTTATACCTCGCTAAATATTAGCGCGGTACGCTGTGTAAAAATATCAGTCAGCATAATCTTCCATTTTCAAATTGGTTAAAAAGCAACGATCATTACGAAATTATATTTGATTTTCATAAAGCGATAACAAATAACGTTTGGTTAATAAGAACCATAATGACGGCGAAACACGTTGGTTCTGAAAAGGTCGATGTACCGCGCAAAAAAGGGGTCAACGCCCTCTATATTACATCAGGCTCTAGATATCCGAAGTCCTAATGCTTTAAGGCAATTTCAATAAAATACTAATTACGTATTCGTTTGCCTTGGCCCACATTCGGGGTCCTAGAAAAAAGTTATTATTTTCTAGGTTGGAAAAGTTAATTTTTTTATTAAGATTAGCGAATTTGTCAATGGCTAAGCAGTACTCCAGCCAGGAATATAATCTTTTAAAGAAAATGTGTCTCATTGAAGTCGATTCTTCTGTTCGAGCGCTACTACGCCCAGACAGACAGACGTAAAAGCGCTTACACCAAAGCATTCGATTAGGTCATGTCATGTATTACTTAATAATTTTTATCCGTAATTAAATGCCAAATGTTATAAATAGATTTCATTCAATCGAATTTTCCGACATGAGGTATGAGATTACGTATGAATGGATGCATTAGAAAAGATCCTTTCTCTGGGTTAAAAATATATTACAAAAACCGCTCTATCTCCCTTCTCCAGCAATTCCACATTTGATTTAAAATAGGTCAGCCTACAAAATAGACAAAAAAGAGAATATGTCTAAAACTCTTTTAAGCCTGTTCTGAAATTAGATCTGTCTTGAAAGAAAATAAATACTATATACCACTCTTGTTGTTGTAATTTGAATTTATGGAAAAGTCGTCGCATCGTCGTTTCAGTTTGTATTCTTGCCACCACTGGGCACAGACCTAATCTCTAAATTTATACTCATATAGGTACATATAATTATACATCATTGCTAAAATTGAAATCCTTTCTGATAGAAATATTCTATTTGATATACTAACAGCTGTTATGTACTCACCTTTTATCTCTGGCAGCATGAAAATAACAAATCAAATATTTAAATTGGGAATCAATTGTCTTTTGCTACAGTTACAGACAAAGTAGTAAGTCACCACAGTATGATGCATGATAGGACTATAGTAAGCACAATTAAAAAATTAATGCTGAGAATAATGCTGATTAATTTAAACTTAAGTACAGTATATGAAATTGTGATATGTGCAAATAAGTTAAGTTGGTTGCCTAAACAAAGAAGGTCAAGATATTTATGTATATTAAACAAATACCTACCTTTGATTTCTAAGGGTTCAATACTATGGTCAGAAATAGCTTTAAACACTTTATAATAGGAGCAAAGCAATTCCTCATTTGTTTGTTGGAAAAAGCAAGGTTTTGTTAAGATTAAACCATGTCTATTTTTTCAATGTACCAACATACTTATATAAAATATACTAAGTAATCCAATAATAAATTCAATGTATAGGCTTTTTTATAATATGAGATTCCCTGGGCCATAAGCTCTCAACTTTTTTCTGCCCACCACCCATTTAAGTTTATTTTGTAGGTCCCCTTTTTACGTAGGTATGAAGGCCTCCTGTGTTTTACTTCCACTGCCTCCCTGAAAGCGTTCAACGCCCACAAAGGGGCGTTATCGCCCACGTCAAAACCTATGCTCTAGTCAGCCCTTTTTAACCTTGACTATGGTCCAAAACATCCTGATGATGTATCCAAAATTTAAGCCAGACCAAAGAGCTAAGTCCTTGCCAGCTGTAATTTTATTACCAATACCTATCCCAAAGCAATGAAAAGCTGCCAAATTTCAATATCAGAATGGGCTCTCAAAATTTGTAATCTTCAGGTTGGATTTCAAGGAATAATCTTTTCTAGTTAAAATCTGTATTCTTTACATGATCAGGATATCCTATGACCTAAGAATAGATGCATTCAACATATAATTGGTTTTTACTGAAAAGTGCTTACCTCATTTAACCAGTCCAGCAAGATGGCTCTCATACGTGGCTGAAGGTTGGGATGATTGTCAAACATATTAGGGTTTTTTCTCATGCAGGATCTGGCATCACACTCGCACATGCCCTTCCAGACTTCCTTGGGGTCCGCCCAGGACAATCCAGGCAAGGGGCACTTGCGCTTAGGTGGAGATGCACACTCCAATTTACTAGGTCTGCAAGTGAAATTGATTGATCATGAAATTGCAACTAGTAAAAAAGGGGGTAAAAATAATCTGAAATACAGACTATGTTACAAGGCATTTGGGTAACTTACTGGCAAATGTACACCCCAAGCGTTCAGATAAAACAAGCAATACCCATTTAATATATATGTCAACTTGATAATAAAAAAATAGTTATATTTTCTGTATTGTCCCCATTCATGAGCTGGCTTTTGCATGGGTAGATATAATCACTGCACTTATAGGCAAGTAGGTTAATGATGCCTGTTATCTAGTAACCCATTACTAGTTACAATATCATATAGTAAAGGGAATTCTACTGAACATAAAATAACTTAAGTTTGTAATAAGACAGTGTTTTGTTTCTTACCCAGGCCGCTTGCTACTGTGAGGTGTGGAATCCCCTCTGGCAACATTTTCCAGAGGGCTAAGCACACAATTTGGTAGCTCAGGTAAACTCGGTGGGCTTAAAAAACTGTCAGGGTTGTAATCTAAGTCTGTGAACACACTCCTTGGCTGTTCAATGTTCCCAAACTGGGACTCCTCATCACTGGAGGATGTTGATTCCACAACCACATTGTGGGCTGGTTGGTCCGTCAGTTCTTCTTCTAATTTACTCGCTATCTTCAGTGGTGGCATGTTCTCAACCTCCTAGAAAAAATCACTCAAGTAACATCCGTCTAACAGCCTCAATTTCACATGCACACAGATGTCACTTACCTCATCATCAGTGGAGTTTCTCTTCCGTTTGAGTGTCATCCGTTTCTCAGTACTCTCACTGGGGGAACTGCGAATAATCGTCAAGTTACCAAAGTAAACAAACCTGATCAAGGTCAGCCTATTGCGAAAATAGAGGTGCACTATGTACTCACTCAGTTTGTGCCATGATGGCTGGGGTTCCTTAAGTAGCACACGTGCCCTTATGCCTGCAAGATAATGCTTATTAAGAATATGACACAGTTATCATCATCTAAGGTACAATAGAATAGAATAATGACCCAAAAATCCCGCATGTCATGTTCGACCTGCAAATAGGGTTATGTCAGTTGACAACCGTAATTGAGACCATATTTCTATATTTATCGCGAGAAGATTACTATCTACAGGTTCAGGTGGTATCGTAGAAGCGTGTGATCACTAGAAATACGCGAAATACAAGCTGTAAAGTAACCATCTAGGCCGACGTACCAGCAGCGTGCCCCCTACTGGTTGGCGGGAGTTTTTTTTTCTACAGGTATTTTAACGACTGTAGAAGCGTTATTTATCACTATTTAGATTTTTTATATTCACAGGAGAGCGTTAACTGTTGTTAGGGATCATAAAAAGGTAGAATTTCAACAATCAGCTGGTCGAAAAAATGCCACGAATCCACCGCGATCGCGCGCGAAAAGCTCTGTCAGCGCCATTGAGACACGTCGCTGTCTCGCCAATTCACGGACCATCCGCTTTTGGAAATTGATATAAATAGCACGGATATGTTACATTACCACCCCGACACACGTTTAATAATAAATTGCACCGATTAATACAGAAATAAAAGCCTCTGATACATGAAATAACCGTTGACAGTATCGGCTTGGCTTATCGCCCACCAAAGGTTTCTAACCTAATTAGGACCTAACAATAAAATTTCATACAGGATGACATACACCACTACCCTGGCCATACCCTAGACATTAAAACTATAGGATTAGAAAATACCTGATCATTCACAAATTATTCCCAATTTCGATGAACAAAATTTCCTTGAGCATCAGTACTGATCTATCAACTACGAGCACAAACACACAGTTTTTAGAGTTAATTCTTAACACAAACGATTCTTATAACACTAAATATGAAGTAAAACGATACACTTATGATAATTGCCTAAATTTACATGTTACTTTTCAGTTTTCACGGCTCAATAACGCCCGGCTTTCCGCGCGAAAATGTCGCGCTAAAACCCTGGTACCCCTGCAGGAGGACAAACTGCCAACTTCAGGTTTGTTTCTTCTGAAAACGGACGTCAGCCTGGGAATGCGTTCCATTTTACGAATATGAACCTGCTTCAAGTCTCGTTTATAAATATTAACAAAAATAAAAAAAATAGAATGTCACAAGAACGAAATTAACAGAAAACTTGCAATTTGATGCAATGTTGATTTTAATGCATATATTTAAAATTAAACTAAATTTCGAAGAAGTAATTAATACATTTGCAAAATCATTATCATTTTACTTCAAAATGTAAATAGAATTTTTGTAATGAATAAAAAATACATAAATCGTAAATTTGAAATGTTGCAATAGCAATTTTATGTTAACGCCCGTAGAATGGAGCGGTTGTTCAAACCGATGCTTGTTTCTGATTGGTTGAGTGACGCATCAAGCGCTACATCCCCGCGGCTTCGCAGCTGTGCTTTGGTTTGTGTTGTTGGTAGCCATGAAAAAGCTAATGTCATTCTGAACTACAGCTGGGCGCCAGCTGATAGAAAATTGAGCGAGAAAAGTCAATAAAGGGTGTGCATATAAACTATTGATAACGTGGCGATACAGTGTAATTGCAGACGTTATGTGAAATACAGGTGTTGTTTGTGTTGATATTTGATCAAAATGTCTGTTCAGAATATTGCTGTCAAACTTTGCGGTGTTTTGCAAGGGCAGAGTGAAGCAGGTAGGTCGGCGCCCCAACACCTTTTACTGTCGATATCATCGCTCATAATCTTGAATACCTTCCAAAACTTTTAAATCCATATGTATATCCGTCCATAAACTCTTTAAAACATCTTGGGAGCAATCTAAATGTATGATATTACGACAAATAATACCTGTGCCTTTTCTGATGTTTTCAGAAGTAACAGCTCGAGAATGGCGCTTGCTCGGACAAGAGGAAGACGGTTCTCAAGTTCTCTCCTGGATAGCGACAAAAGACGACAAAGATGTGCTCAACATTGGCGTTTACACCAACAAAACTAAATCTCTCGCTACCCTGCACACTTTTGAAGAGAAACTGAATATAATTCAAGCCTCTATAAACGCGAACCATAGCTTGTTGGTATATGTTGTAAAGCAGCTACCATCTGAAGATTCGGAGATAAAAGAGCCATTGTATTTACCGTTTTTGGTATGCCTGCTACCAGATAAAGATAAAACTCCGATAGAAGTTGAAGCAAGTTCTACTAAGCAGATTATGTTGCAGTATGTCTATGGAAAAAGTAATAAATATAGTCCAGGAATTAGAAATGATAGATTTCTGTTATTCAAGCATCTTGAATGTAAGTATTCACAGTGGAGAACTAACAAAAGAGGGATTTCAATTTTATCGTGCATAATCGCTTTGAGAATCGAAGTCCTACTATTTTTAATCAACTACCCGAAGAAAGGATATGTCTCAACCAAATGTATGTATGTATGCCTATGTCTTGGTACTCTCTGTGGCCTAAACAATTCAACATGTAAGGTATCATAAGACTCTTCTTCTCAGAGTGTCATAGGGTATTATTCCCTACATAATATAGGAGATTTCAGCGGTCTGTAAAAAAAAAATTGAACTCATAGTGATTTGAACTAATAATTAGCCCATTCCGATTATATGTTTATTATGTTATAATACTTAAACTACCATTTTCGCAGAAACATAAAAAAAAGAAAAAAACCACACTACTAAAATTTTGTTAAAAAAAAACTATCTTTTAATTATATTTTTTTGCCTCCTGCTGTGACTTATTTATAGCATGAAAGTTCATTTATAATGTGTCTTTTTTTTGGTATTATGGAGTTTAGATAAATGCATTACAGTAAATAGGACAACAATATCTGCAATAGCCTATTTTCAGCTAAATAACTTCATCACATCTATATGTGCTATCAAAATAAAATATGTAGCTTTTGAACAATACAAGCGCCTCGCTCGCGCATTTGGCTCGAGCATTGGGAGCAACAAGGGCCGTTCTCTATTTTAAAAGAAAGAAAGAAAATACATTTATTTTACTTTATTTTACAACATACACCCTAATAGGTGAAATACTGCCCTGATCCTGAGGTGGGCACGCACGGCCCACCTGGTGCTCCTCTATATACGCCTATGTTAAATGTAATTATAATTAGACAGAGAGAAATGCTTATTTGTATGCATTCAATACTCAGAAAAATACATTAGAAGAGAAAAAGAAATAAAAATGAACGTCAAATTAGTATAAATTATTATTATTGGCTGAGTTGTTAATTAAGTAATTTACTTTCTAGATACATTTTAAAATTTAGTCATTTTATATGAATAACTTGCTTTTAAAATTTCATTTTGTATTTTTTTGTATGTAAACAACTAAATCTTTCTCTAATTCAATGTTTGTAAACTCTTTATTATAACAAAATATAGACAACAATTGAGGTACATGTGCAAAAACCTTTGAGTGAATATATGTAATCACTATCAGATTCGGAAATTTTACTTTCCGATTTTTGTATTTTTTTCTCTGATTTTCGTGGTTCAATTTTATTATCTCGGTCGCGCGTTCGGCGATGGCCGAACTCAAATATCAACTAGTCGAACCAAGCGGTAGCGCTATGCGACGCGCTCCGCCCTGTGCACTGTGCAACCCGCCTGGTCGATATCAAACCACTAGAAATTAAATGTGGAACTAATAGCAGAAATAAGTGTCATCATCATCATCATGTCAGCCGAAAGACGTCCACTGCTGGACATAGGCCTCCCCCAAGGCTCTCCACTCAGACCGGTCTTGGGCCTCTGCCGGTGATTCACTATAGCACCCCCAAGGTAAAAGATAAAAGAATACAAATGAACCCACGAAATAAGCCCAGACCCCTAGTCCCCGGCGGCCCTGCTATTCCTGGCTCCGGTAACGGCCATGGTAACGGCGGGGGAAATAAGTGTATTCAAAGTAAAATAAAATACCTAAATATACAAGTATACGACGTGTGAATGTTAGATCGTTGCGAAATCGACACAACAAGTAACAGCTGGTTGCTGTGCGAACCATTCAATATTAGAATCGACACAACAAGTAACAGCTGGTTGCTGTGCGAACCATTCAATATTAGAATCATGTAATGGAGTGGCCTCACCGCCGCTCAAAATACGGAGAGCGTCACGATTTTATTGCATGCTCTCCCACACCGCTGCTTGGAATACGCAAACGGTGCGGAATCGCAGTGACGTGCCGTAAATGTCAGGACTTTACCGCATGCTCTCCACAAAAACTCGTGACGTTTACGGCACGTCACTGCGATTCCGCACCGTCTGTGTATTGTGAGCAGCGGTGTGGAGGACAAGCGATAAAATCGTGACGCTTACGGCACCTCACGGCGATTCCGTACCGTCCCCGTATTTTGAGCAGCGGTGTGGCCGCTCCTTAATACGATTACACTTTACGACCAGTGTACATACAGGCATAATACAGCCTCCAATAACAAGGCTTTCCGGCAACTAACATTAAAGTACTCTTTACGTTAATTCCAGATATAAAAGTATACCGGACACCACAGTTTCTGAACGAGTGCGACGACGGCTCTGACAAGTGGAACTTTGACGGCATCTATACGGACCCAGAGACTATAGTCAAGGTGTTCTCGTGGGCCCAGTGGGATTGCGTCAACCAGGTTTGATTGTTTGGGTTTTCTGGTATGAATATCGCTAGATGGCGTTATTATCAATGAACTATGAACTAAGTGAATGAACTAAGTATTTATACGTATCGTTGCGTTGACGATATTGTCTTGCTTGAAATTAGCTCATTTAGTTGCCCAATTAGGGCCACTCATTGATAATGATTATGTATAAAACAAACAGAGACGACATCACAATATCTGTTAGAAAATATATCAATCAGTGGTAAAATAGACTCTAACGCTATTTTGTAGAAGGCTGAACATGAAACTACCGCGAGACTCATATTAAATGTTATTATAACGGATAACTCACGTCTTAAACCGAGTTTAGCTCGACATGTTTCGGGCTATGTAGCCCTATCTCAGGAACGCGAACCGGCGGCTGCCGCAACACGCACACTATGCGCCACCGCTCTGCACGCACGACTCAGCAACGAAGGGTTTACTTACAATAAAATATATTATATGTCTTAAAATGTGAGTATATTTGTGTATCATTCCGCGAGTCACAGACGGTTCTGACAGAATATCAGCGCTGCAGGCGTTTAACGCCTCAGCATAATGCTGACAGCGGCCGTTTCATTTTGCGAAAACATCAAACTACCGTGAATGTGAATAAATGATTCTATTCATTCATTCTAATGATTATTTCATTAAATTCTAGAACATTCCGTATAATTAATCTAAACCTTTTTATATTCCAGGTGCTCTACTACATCCACTACCGTGCGCCCGCGCAGAGCTTCTCGGACGAGGAGGCGTCACCCTCCGAGGCCACGCCCACGCTCTCCGCGCTCCAGCTGCACGCCGACCTGCCGCACGAGACTGTCGTACGTACACACACGCACACATACACAAAAAAGTTCACCTTCAAGGACGTCGCCAGCCGATGGCCCGGGGGGTGGGTGGGGGGTCAAGTTGATATGGAGAATGAGAAAAGTATGAATTGTAGGTATTTATTGGAATTGGTGAATTCATTCGAGTTTCGGTTTTGACGTACAGGAATGATCGATCAAGCAAGTCAACTCAAAAATGTAGGACTTTGGTTTGAATGCTTTACATTTGGCAACTTTATTAGAATCTCTAGGGAGGGGGGAGGGGCAGCTGGCGACGCCCTGTAAACCTTAAGCATCGTTGCAGCTCAGATTTACTTACGGAAGTCAACACACATACGACGACACTACCCACACCCGCGGAAAGCTCTAACGAACACACATACGTAGTAACAAAATGAATCGCACCGTTTACGAGTTATTTACGAAAAACAAAAAGACCTTTGTAAAAGGACCTTTACACCCCCCAAGCTGCTAAATAATAAATGATCAGAATGTTAAATTAGGTCAGGGCTCAAAGTAAAAATCGTTAGCTAATTATAATTATGGTCATTAATAGAGCTATTTGGCATGCTTAAAAAATATTTGTAACATAACTGATCTATATATATAATAACATAAATAATTCATTTTATTCGTGTGAAAACCGTTAGATTAATAAATATAAGAGATAATGCGCGCATTTTACTAAATTCTCAAATTTCCAAAAGATACACTACGTGCTAACAAATACACGCGAGCGGAGTGGCGGGTAACACCAAGTCTTATATACTCGTATATAGGACCTAGGACCCGGGTCACCGTTATACAATACCACAGTACAATAACTTTTTATTGCACACCAACAGTACCAACACACAGCAAGCAGTACAGAAAACAGGTATATACATAGAGATTTTCTAAGGTAAGCAATAGGCGGTTTTATCGCTTTAGCTTTTTTTATTTACAACAATTACCAATATTACCGAAAGACGGGCAGCAGTATCCTAGACGGTGGAACATTCTGCCAAGCGGGGTGATTGCGGCAATCCGCCCCAAAAAAGTGTGCCGTTTGTTGGAGGCATGTGTCCAGCAGTGGACGTCTTACTGGCTAGCGATGAGGATGATGATATTTTCCCTAAAGAGAATCTGTCTGTTCCATGATCCGCTGGTGAGGGAGACAGATATAACGACCGTCAATTTCTGCGTATGTGACAGTCGCGTACACCAGCCAGTCCCCCACGATACCTTATTTTGTATTTTGGTGCTTTAACCGTCACCCCTGCCCTTTCGTGCTGTACAGTCAACTGCAAAAATGTGTCTATTCGAACCACTCAAAAATATGTTACCACGGCCTTATTACATCGGAATAAGAGTCTGTGGTACATATTTTTGAAGGGTTAGATAACTCCAAATTTTTGCATTCGACTCTCGACTGTATGCGTATATGAGTAGACTTATAAGTTGCCTTCCTTTTGTACAATTCATCGTGCGTTTGTTGCATTTGTAGAAATTGGTAGAATTTGAAATGGAAATTAGGTAGATTTACTACTCAAAGTTAATAGATTTTTAATGATTAAAAATGCGCATAAAATGTTTCAAATTATTTATTCGTGATATTTAGTTTATAAATATTCTTATTAAATAATCTCAAATGGTCAGTTCCGTTTTAAGTGCTTACAATCGGAATATTTTGAAAAATAGGTAGATTTGAGGCCGAGAGTGGTAGATAGGTAGAACGGAGGCGAATTAGGTAGATCTATCAAAAAGTTAGTAGATGTGTGTCGTGTGACAATACCTGGTCGTTCGTTTGATTAAGTAATGAATCTTCACAATGCTTCGCAGCACGTGAGATTGTGTGAAAAATTGCCAAATTTCAACCTTCTAGGTCAATGTTACTAAAGCCGTCAATGCGTAAAGTGCATTCTTGAAGAAACAAACGTCAACATGTTAAATCATAGTACAGCGCCATCTTTTGGCAGATTGATCAGAAGCGATCTGTGGGATCAACATGTAGAGTAGACTCACGAATGTGGCATCATTGGTCATCTGTTTGGTTGTCTACGGGTCTACATGTTCCATCAAGTGGGCTGCGAGCTCATCTGCCTACTTTACTTTATAATAAGTTTCTGCTAAAAAAACATTTTGATTACAAGCTTTTTTGCTGATTTTTCTTGCATTGAAACCCAACGTATGTATACCAAATTTCAAGTCAATCCGGCCACTGGAAGTGGGTCAGAATGCACTTGTAAGATTTTTTGACCCAACAAAAACAACAACAACCAAAGGGGCAAGTTAAAAAAAAAGTGTTATAAAAATTAGGATTTTTTTGTTAAAAATGCAATTTTTGCTACAAACTTTTTTGCTGAATGTACTTACATTGCCATCTGAACTAATAATAATAAAACAAGAACAAATACAAATATTTTATTTACCCAATAAAAGTAAGCACTAAATTCTACTTAATAAATAAGACACGACTACACAAATAAAATAATTTAGATTTAATGTCATTTAGTGCAAATGGAAAATGGACAACTCGAAATTATACTTCAAAGCAGAAAAATGACAATTTGAAATATTGACAAGGAAAATTGTCCATCTTGAATATAGTCGAAAATTAAATCTTGTCCCATGGTAAAATTGTCAAATTTGATGTACGCCGAAAAAAAAACGACCGCTTGTATTTACGTACACTCAGAAATATGAGGAACTAGCTTTTGCCCGCAGCTTCGCTCGCGTTAAATAAGAGAAAAGAGGGGCTACGGATTAGCCCGAAACATGTCGAGCTAAACTCGATTTAAGACGTGAGTTATCCGGGTCATTATATTTAATATGTGTCAGCTCGTTGAACGTACATGTAAAATTTCGTATCTATGCTATCAGCCCTTGAGGAGTTCCGTCATCAGCAGACGACCCTGGCTGCAGCATCAGGCGGTGTATATAGTATAAACGCATTGTCATTGAAATTTAACAATCATGTAAAATCTTTTGCGTGTGCCATTAACCTTTGAGGAGTTCCCTTCTACGGAGACGATCCTCGCCAGGATGAGCAAGATGTCACTGCTAAATAATTGTTACCAGATTTACATCAGTTTGCCAAATCTCCAGTCCCCAGTTTTATTGGATTAGCTTATGCGTTTTCTGATTCAGTTGGTATATAAAATTCTCTTTATTCGTGTTATCCCGTGGGATATTCGGAAAATCTTTGAAACAGTTTTTACCTATTAGTATTATCTACCTGCATGCCAAATTTGAAGTCTTTAATATTTATAATTACGGAGTTAGGGCCACTTTGAAGCGAAAATATAAATCCCATTTTATTCCCTATCCCATAGGAATTATGATAAATCCTGAAATTTTTTTTTAGCTGTTAGTATTACCTACTTGCTCGCCAAATTTGAACTCTCTAATAATTATAGTTACGGTAAAAGGGTCAATAATTGAAAGTGAAAATACAAATCCTTTTTATTCACTATCCCGTGGGAATTTCGTAAAATCCTGAAAGTCGTTTTTAGCTGTTAGTATTACCTACTTGCATGCCAAATTTGAAGTTTCTAATAATTATAGTTACGCAAATAGGGCCATTTTGAAGCGAAAATATAAATCCCATTTTATTTCCTATCCCGTGGGAATTTTGCTAAATCCTGAAAATTGTTTTTAGCTGTTAGTATTACCTACTTTTTCGCCAAATTTGAAGTCCCTAATAATTATAGTTACGGAAATAGGGTCATTAATTAAAAGTGAAAATACAAATCCCATTTATTCACTATCCCGTGGGAATTTCGTAAAATCCTGAAAAGTTTTTTTAGCTACTTGCATTTTTAGAGGATCAAAAAACAGTTACTGCAGAGTGGTACACTAACAATTGTTTGCCACTTGTATTGGAAAAAGTTCGGGAGAAACGACCGCACACCGCCAGGCGAACGATCGACTATTTAGTGACGTCAGACGTGGAATTACTGGGTCACGCGCCGTATAGCCCCGACCTCGCACCTTGCTATTTTTATTTATTCCCGAAAATAAAAGAAAAACTTCGAGGAAAACTTTTTATGAACACCGAAGAAGCAGTGGGTGCGTTTCAAAAGGCCGTCGAAGAGACCCCTAAGGACGAGTGGGCTAAGTGCTTTTCTCAGTGGTTCGATCGGATGCAGCGGTGTATTGATGTGAATGGACACCATTTTCAAAAGATATAATAAAACTAATAGTTTGCTCAGTTTTTGATTTTCTAAGAACTTTCAGTTTGACCCTCGTAAAGCGGAATTATTGAAACAGAGAAACGTGCATGTTGCGTACTAAATACTGGCCACTAAAAATTTATTAGGTTATAGAAAAATCCTATCGATTGTCGTACGTTACGGAAATAATAGCAAGAGTATAGTATGATAGTAGTTAATTAAATATTCCGCAGCGAAACGTCTTTTTTTATATTTTTTTTTACCTAATAAAATGTATTTTTTGGAAATATAGCTTTATCGTTAATATCGATCATATCATGTTATTTTACTACTAATAAATATATCATGATTTGTGTTTTTAACATGATGAGTCATGGCGACAAAATATTATAAAGAACTGACGTTGTCATTGAGGTTTGCGCTAGTGTCGCCCCCTGCGCAGAGCTTTGCCTAATATGCCCTATTTCCGCGGGATTTTGCCAAACCGCAGAATTTCGATTGGATTTCTAGCCCTAATGTTTTACGCGTGCGTAGCCACGGTTAAAGGCTGTATAACAATATTGTGTTGAATATTTATTTACCTAATTCCTCTATAGATGGCGCTGTTGTCTATTTCAACGCGCTAACGTTTGTTTTCCCGAAGACGGTGTTATCATATGGACCGTAGTGATCTAGCTAACCTAGAAGGTTGAAATTTTGCAAATTTTTTCTTAAATCCCACGTGCTGTAATGCATTGTGGTGATTTACTTATCGTGTCTATAAAAGTCCTGAACGTATGTACTATTTAATCCTTACCGATATTATAAGCATATGCATAAGCACTGCATGAAAGGCACGCAGATAGTTTGAGAGCCTGGGAAGGACATAAGAAATTAAGAATAGACTGTTTTTATCCCGGAAACTTAGTTTCTATGGGATAGCGATTACCAACCCTGCAAACTGGGTCGGAAGGTTCGACGGGTCCTTACATACCGCGTCTCTGTGCACGCCACCCAAGTAACAGGCACACACTAAGCTTTCCTACATGCGGTTACTTTCCTAAATGTACGCTTTACTATATTATACATATTGTGTAGGGATCGCTCTAGTCTAGGAGGCGCTATTTTCCAGACTTTTGAGAGGCCCGAAAGCGGTCTCGGTATCTTGCTCTACCTTGATCAAGGGCTGAAGCCAATGGTGTTAACGGTGTGTGTGAATGAGAAAGCATTATCATTAAACTTCGTTCAACAAAATCATTGATAGGGTTAAACTCGGTTTAAGTATCAACACTATTGTTTTACAACATAGTGTGACATCAAAAAATAATACCAAATTTCAAGCCAATCGGCTGATGTTACAAAGTTCACTAAAACTATACGTACATTCTAAGTGAACATAACTATACCATGTTCATTGCTCGGAACACCGCCATCTGTTGAGAAATATAATAACTAATAGTGTGCGAAATTATGCATTAAAATTGGTAGCGGATCCTTAGAAGGCCGAACATTACCCATCTCTTAAGCTGGGTCCATATTTTTTTTATTTGACTGGATGGCAAACGAGCAAGTCCTGATGGTAAGAGATCACCACCGCCCATAAACATCTACAACACCAGGGGTATTGCAGATGCGTTGCCAACCTAGAGGCCTAAGATGGGATACCTCAAGTGCCAGTAATTTCACCGGCTGTCTTATTCTCCACGCCGAAACACAACAGTGCAAGCACTGCTGCTTCACGGCAGGATTAGCGAGCAAGATGGATGGATGGATTTGTATCATTTGTCGTATCGTATCTCCGTCGCGTTTCACCGGCGCGTATTAAGATCGCTAGTGTGGACGCAAAAACAGCGCGATCATGCGGCGCGCCGTATCTGTGCCCTTAGTGTAAGTTTTGGGTAACAAAATACGTCTCGATCGCGTTCGCGTTAAAATCTCAATTTGTATGGAAACACGAACATCGCAAACGTTTCGCTAGAGGCTAGAGGCGCTGTTCGTGTTTCCATATAAATTGAGATTTTAACGCGAACGCGATCGTGACGTATTTTGTAACCGAAAACATACACTAAGGGTACTGATCGCTCGGGATCAATGTTGATACGCGTATTTTATATACCCCGCACACTCGCGATTGGAGGATACGCGTATCAAGATCGGTAAGTATGGACGTGTTTTGATACTGTATCACGATACGAAGTTATGATTTGATACGCGATACGCCGTGATCGCTCTCGAGGCGGTTTTTACGATCATCAAAGGGGATACGGACACGGCGTTATGATACGATGTGAGCGTCCACACTTAATAATACGGCGTTATGATACGATACACTGCTACACTACGGTTAGTATGGACGCATTTTTTCACGCGATGAAGCTAGTGATACGGTGTGCCCAAAGTGAGCGTCCATACTTAGGATACGCGTGATTGTGATCGGCAAAGTGATGCAAATGTGGACCCAGCTTTAGAGCCCCCGCAGACCGCAGACATTCTATCGGCCGATACTTTAGTTAGGCTTATTATTGCCCAATCAGCTAAGCTGTATAATTCTCTTAACAAGGAGATGAACATTTATTTAATGAGCTTTTTTGAATGTAAGAGCAGGGTCAGTGACTGGTTAAAAAATAAAAACTACTCTGAAATTGAGCAAGTCCAAATGCATATAAGATTTTTAACATGATCGCTACAGTCTCGTTTCATGTCCACACACACATACGCAGAAATACACACACACACACACACACACACACACACACACAACACGTAGTATATAAGCTATGCATGTCATTGATTTGATTTGGTTCTTAGGAAAGTATAAAATTAAATGTATCTAACTAAATAAATAATACATAATAATATTAATCAGTACTAAATGTAATTTAACTTTTACTACAGAGGGCCTCTTAACACAGGTATTTTATACTTAAAAAGAGGTGCCAACCATTGTAAAACATTGTGCTTTTTGCAACCTTAATAAATAATTTGAAATTTGAAAGAAGTGAGTGCGCAAACTACAGGGTGTCTCTTGACCATGGGGCTTTAAATTTAAGATTCGATCTTATTCGCATAACTAAGTTACTTTTGTTTTGTATTGCCGACCA
>NC_133489.1:3580052-3580209 GCF_025370935.1 Choristoneura fumiferana
TCTTGCCTTCCACCTGCCCCTGAACCACCAATCTCTCCATTGAGTTCTCATTCCTGGGAGATGTGACTTAAAGAACTTGAGTCATTATGGATGCTAGGCTACGGATAAACATACTTAAGAGATAAATACATTACTTAATGAACTAAATAATTTCCTT